>NC_080672.1:216946450-217246450 GCF_030247195.1 Topomyia yanbarensis | reverse complement strand
CAGACACTGAAAATTGACGGTTACCGCCATTTTGAAATCTAAGATGGCGACTTTCGGCTACCACAAAATAGTAAGAATCACCATCAATATGGGTGTCATTTACATTGTGGTCAGCAGGCCCCGTAAATTGACGATTACCGCCATTTTAAAATCCAAGATGGCAACTTCCGGTAACCACAAAATAGTGAGAACCAGTATCAATATAGGTGTCTTTTGAAAGAGGGTGGCCAACAAGCACCGAAAATTGACGATTACCGCTATTTTGAAATCCAAGATTTCAACTTCCGGTTACCACAAAATAGTGAGAACCACCATCAATATGGATGTCATTTGAAAGGGGCTGGGCATCAGATACCGAAAATTGACGATTACCGACATTTTGAAATCCAAGATGGCGGCCTCCGGTTATCGGAAAATAGTGAGAACCATCATCGGTAGGAATGTCATTTGGAAAGGACTGGTTAGTAGACATAGAAAATTGATGTTTAGTGCCATTTCAAAATCCAAGATTGCGACTTCCGGTTAACAAAAATAGTGGGTATCATTTGAAAGATAGTGAACAGTACGTAACGATTCCTAGTATACAGGATGTTTCATGGCTAGCCTTACGATCTTACAAATACTATGGATCCTTTCTGATTGGGGCTCGGACATAGGACCAGAGTTCAAAATAATCGAAGATCTTTTATGAGTACTGAAAATGAACCTGATGTGACTCGCGATGAATAGAAAGAATATTCATTCAAAAATCCATGTTATTCATTTAGTTGAGTATTATACAATAATATTTATTTCACTAATTCTCCAACTAAATGTTTTCAAATATTGCTAAAACATAAAATATTCATTATCATCGCTTATATTGTGCCAAGGCCTACTTTGATGCGTTTTATTCGTTGTTGCACGTTCGCCTCGTATAATAATCGGAGATGAATGAAATTCTGCATTGAATGAATGAGCAGTTTGACGTTTTCAGTTTCGCCACTGAATATTGAAAATGAATGCGGCTGAATATGATCAATTTTCATTCAATGAATTTGAAAATTTGTAACTCTGCCTAGGACGACATGATATGATATGAATAGATAACGTTTCGTCTACAAAGTGGGTTTAGGGTCAAGTTCTCGTTGGTGGTACCCTGAGCTTGGCGATGAGCCTAGGTTCTCTTTTTAACTTGGAGTGTCCTATGCCAGAACTGCCGAAGATAACAAAATACCAAAAGATCTATGGAGGCTTTTCGCGACAAACCCCGCATATCTACGTCTGCGATCTTCCAAACAGGATTACCCTCCGGTGATAAAGTGAACCGTTCAGCACTTTTTAATTTACAAAAAAGGGGTGCCGAATGTGAACCTACAAACGCTCGTGTTCGCGCGTTCTTCCGGAAGTCTCAAATCTCGGCCCTAGTAACATAGGTCAATGCGTTCAGTTGGACTAATAAAAAATAACGCTCATAGCCACTAGACAACACGTTCTATGGCGCCACGACCGAAAACTAGTGATACCAGGGAACTCACTCGCTTCTGGTATCTGAAACGAATACTGAAAATTGAGTATCATTCACGGTCCACGCGATCATTCAAGAACCATCTGAATTCGCTTATGTTGAAGTAACTAGAAGAAAAAAAGTTTTTGTTTTTTATTCGCCCAGGTGCCCAACACCGTCTCTAGGCGGCCTACTTATTTTAAGGTTTTAATGAAAAATCCATTGCTTACATGAATTATCAACATTATTTTTGTTATTCTCATCACGAAACCCACCTCCAAAAGTTTTTTCAAGCCAAATAAAAATTTGGGCACTAGAGGGTTAAAATGGGATGATAGTAAGATACAGAAATACAAATTTTCTAATTTTGGTTACATGCATCCTCTTAGAGCAACCTTTCGAATTCTCAATCTTCAGAGGAAAGCAGGATTTGAACATAAATTAGTTATAGTCTTCTCAAAATATTTTTCTTTGCCAAGAAGGATGTAATATTGAATTTGTTTCCGTGAGTTTCTACTAAAATACAATACCAATTTACAGCGAAATAGCCGACAAAAATAGTTTTGTCTTCTGAAACCTACACAATTGCACCTCACACATCAAATTAGGTTGGACATTAAGAAATATTTCAGAATAGTAGAAGATCTTATGACACAATTTAAAAATGGATAAAGAAATAGCAAAATAGATGTTAGTCGAAACAGTTTCCACAAACACGAATAGAAAGAGATTATTTTTATGTATTATGCGATATTTTAATTCCTTGCCCTATTATAAATAACGCAATTGGTAATTTTTGAGCCATGACCAGTATAACCTAAATCTTGTGAAAGAAGTCAAGTTTTCACTAGAATTTTGGCATTCAAAAATCAGTTGCTATAAGTATATATAAGAGCACCTTTCAGCATTCATCGCGGTATT
The DNA here is from genome assembly GCF_030247195.1 of Topomyia yanbarensis. NCBI lineage: Eukaryota > Metazoa > Arthropoda > Insecta > Diptera > Culicidae > Topomyia > Topomyia yanbarensis. The sequence continues at coordinate 217,244,043 of NC_080672.1, read as the reverse complement.
GGTTTGAATCGGAGTTTTCTATGTTGTTGGTGACCTAGATCTACAAATTCGACGCAATACTCAACTGCATATTTTGCCTTCAATTTGAGACTTGGTTTGAGAAAATCGGTTCGGTCATCACCGATTAACCGATGTGACTTTAATTGTGGAATATGCCCGGAATTCCGGACTTCCGGAATCGTCGATAGTGGACAATATATTCAAAGACTGTTTGATTGGCAATCAGTGATCTAGATCTGCGATTAGAAGTAATTTGATGACCATTTCAATAGTTTTTAGCCTCTGAGGTATTACGATTGTACCGATTTATATGGGAAATTCCAGTGTATCCTTACTAACACCCCTGTAACTCCGGAAGTAAGAGTCAGAACCGAATTAAATTCAGCAGCAGTTAATGGCATTACTGTATCTTTCATTTGAAATCAAGTTTTTAAAAATCGGTAGAGAATTCGTTGTGGAATGGGTGTGATATTAGCTTAGGAACTTGGCGGGTTCCCCGGGGGCGTCATGAACCGTCATAGGTGGCCAATATGGTCAAAGCTGCTTTGATTGACCATTAGTGATCCAGACCCGCAAACTAGAGTAATGTTACATCAATTTTAATATGTTTTACATCATTTGAACATCATGGTGGTACCAGTTTATATGGGAATTTGCTGTGTGACCACACTCTTCAACCCGTAACTCCGGATCAACTAAAAATTCAATAGCAGCTTATGGGAGCGTTATACCTTTCAGATGAAACTAAGTTTGCAAAAATCGGTTCAGCCATCTCTGAGAAAATTGTGTGAGTTTAAATGGCACACACACATACACACACACACATACACACACACATACATACATACATACACAGACATTTGCCGATCTCGACGAACTGAATCGAATGGTGTATGACACTCGGCCCTCCGGGCCTCGGTTAAAAAGTCGATTTTTACAGTGATTGCATAGCCTTTCTTTATATGAGAAAGGCAAAAATGTTCTAAGGTTGTCTGTTTGTCAGATCTTGTTGACGTAGCTTGCTGCTGCGTGTTGAGATCTTTTTCCTTGGCGGTCAAGCCGCTTGGGGGTCATTCAGTCTGCATTTTCTCGCGTTATCGTTCACGTCTATGTCATCATCGGTACTGCTTTCTTGCTGTTCATGATCAGAGATTCTTATTTATTTCTTGTTCTTACGGGTCGCTGCTATAATACCGTCTTCATCGGTATTTCTTTTATTTTTACGATGCTAGTTGTTGGTTTGGGAGCGGTTATCGCGATCGTTGTACATGCATTATTGATTAATTGGATCGTTGTTTTTGGTTTATCTGTAAGTGTTGGTGACTGCTTGTTAGAGCTAGCTGTAGTAGATGAGTTTTGACTAGTTGCTTCGGTGCATATTTTTCCGTAGTGGGCTGTATGGTTACAGAATTGGCATGTTGGGGTCTGCCCGGGATATGTGATTAGTGTTTGCTTATAGGTTACGCCTTCTCCCGGTGATTTGCATTCGAGAGTCATGTAAGAAAGTATTGGTTTAGTATATCGCATCCTCACAAAACGAACGCTGTTGGAAATGCCTGTGAAAAAAATTTCTCCGGTTTCATTCGTGATAGATTCTACTTCTTCATATTGCGACATTATTTGTTTGATTTACTCTTCCTTAGTGCGCAAGGCCAAATCATGGATACGCACCATATCGTTTTCCACATGCATGGGGATCTTGATTCTGGTGTTATTAAATTCGACCTCGTGTTGCATAGTGTTCTTTGCAATAAAATTTTCTGCTGCCTATAGCCTACTATAGCATAGCAATTTTTTGCTTTGTACAAGGTCAGAAGATAGACTAAATACTCTTTATAAAACGATCTGATTTTTAGTTACTAAAAATTGGTGAGTGAGAACTGAATTACTTTGTTTGAAAGTTATATGCTTAAAACATGTCGTATTTTAACAAAATCACCTATATCTCAGAAAGCAATCAACATAGCCAAAAACAAAAATAATAGCTTGTAATGGCCACATTAAGCCTTTCATTTGAAACTTGGTTCGTTAAGATCGGTTCAGATAACTTCATGACATTAGTGTGTATACATGAAGACACACACACATGATGGTAATTGAGATAACCCAGATAAATCTGAATCACTGTGACGCAACTGTTCTGAAAGTCTACGACAGAAACTATGTGTGATGTCATTTTGATTGCAGATCTGTACCAAGTCCTCCCTGCTAACGGAAGCTGGCTGGCGAATAGATCGATAACGGCTGTGGTAAAAGCTATGGGCAGATTCCCCATTCAAGAAGTGGTAGAACGCTCATATGAGGGTGTCTTCGTGTGTAGCTATTACGCTCCTCTAAGGTGGACAGTAAAGCAGTTCAGCCGAATGCTGGAGCAGTTAACCGAGTAGTTGATCGGTCGGAAGCCGGTAGTCATTGGTGGTTACTTCAACGCCTGGGGCGTGGAGAGTAACCAACACAAGAGGGGGTATCTGTAGTCCTTCATTGACGGCGAACATGGATTTGAGAGTATGCGAAACATATACGCATAGCGACCACCAGGCGATGCGCTACCGTATTGGTCAACGGAAGTCTTCTGTAGCATGGTGAGCGAAAGCGGAAGACGAATGCTTTTAACAAAGACCTCTTCGTTGAGGCATTTCGGTCGAATGGCCGGAAGAACGGGATACGGCTAATCTTACAAGAAGGATTGTGGCGGCTTATAACGCCACAATGCCGTGAAAACTGGAACCATTTAATAGACGGGGTTCAGCTTATTGGTAGAACGAGACGTTTAGTACGCTACGCGCTGCTTGTCTCAGAGCCAGGAGGTGAGCTCAGAGAGCATTATCGGAGTCAGATAGATCAGAGCGCAAGGCAGCTTATCGGGAAGCTAAGGCCGCTTTTAAAATGGGAGACCAGACTTTAAAAAATCAGATTGCCACAAAGAGCTGTGACGAGAAGTAGACGCTAATCCCTGGGGCGACGCGTACCGAGTCGTGATGGCGAAAATGGGTTCGACGGCGCCAGCCAAAATGTGCCCGAGTAAGGTGAATATAATTATCGAGGGCCTTTGCCGAAGCACAATCCAACTATCTGGCCACCAACATCGTACGGCGAAGAAGAATGAGCATACACGGACGATCGGTAAGTAACGATGAGCTCGATAAAGCATCGAGGTGTCTGAAATCAAAGAAAGCCCCCGGTCTGGATAGAATACCAAACGTTGCGCTGAAAGCTGCGACCCTGGCATATCCGGACGTGTTCAGGATGGTGTTGCAGAAGTGATTTAAACTGAGAGGCTGAGAGCAAGAGTGGGTTAAAAATTCACTGCGAGCAAAAGTGGTATACATTTTATTAAGAGCAAAACCAGTTTAAGTAGCAGTCAGAGCAGAAATGAAATAAAAAAACCTTAGCGCAAAAATGGGTTAAAAAGATATACCACTTTTGCCCTGAGAGGAAAAATATTCCATTTTTATCCTAAGAATGGTTTCAGAAATTATTTATCACAAATCAATTAAACCATCATCAACGTGGAAGTTATTTGAAAGTTGGTGGTCAGTAGGTATCGGAAATTGACGATTTCCACCATTTTGAAATCCAAGATGGCGACATCTGGTAACCACAAAATAGTAAGAACCACCATCAATATGGGTGTCATATGAAAGAGGGTGGTCAGCAGAAACCGAAAATTGACGATTACCGCCATTTTGAAATCCAAGATGGCGACTTCCGGTTACCACAAAATATTAAGAACCACCATCAATATGGGTGTCATTTGAAAGGAGGTGGTCAGCAGACACCGAAAATTGACGATTACTGCCATTTTGAAATCCAAGATGGCGACTTCCGGTTACCATAAAATAGTAAGAACCAGTATCAATATGGGTGTCATTTGAAAGGGGGCTGTCAGCAGACACCGAAAATTGACGATTAGCGCCATTTTGAAATCCAAGATGGCGACTTCCGGTTACCATAAAATAGTAAGAACCAGTGTCAATATGGATGTCATTTGAAAGGGGGTGGTCAGCAGAAACCGAAAATTGACGATTACCGCCATTTTGAAATCCAAGATGGCGACTTCCGGTTACCATAAAATAGTAAGAACCAGTTTCAATATGGGTGTCATTTGAAAGGTGGTGGTCAGCAGACACCGAAAATTGACGATTAGCGCCATTTTGAAATCCAAGATGGCGACTTCCGGTTACCATAAAATAGTAAGAACCAGTATCAATATGGGTGTCATTTGAAAGGGGGTGGTCAGCAGTCACCGAAAATTGACGATTAGCGCCATTTTGAAATCTAAGATGGCGACTTCCGGTTACCACAAAATAGTAAGAACCGCCATCAATATGGGTGTCATTTGAAAGCGGGTGGTTAGCAGACACCGAAAATTGACTTCCGGTTACCACAAAATAGTGAGAACCAGTGTCAATATGGGTGTCATATGTAAGGAGGTGGTCAGCAGACACTGAAAATTGACGGTTACCGCCACTTCGAAATCCAAGATGGCGACTTTCGGCTACCACAAAATAGTAAGAATCACCATCAATATGGGTGTCATTTACATTGTGGTCAGCAGGCCCCGTAAATTGACGATTACCGCCATTTTAAAATCCAAGATGGCAACTTCCGGTAACCACAAAATAGTGAGAACCAGTATCAATATAGGTGTCTTTTGAAAGAGGGTGGCCAACAAGCACCGAAAATTGACGATTACCGCTATTTTGAAATCCAAGATTTCAACTTCCGGTTACCACAAAATAGTGAGAACCACCATCAATATGGATGTCATTTGAAAGGGGGTGGTCAGCAGAAACCGAAAATTGACGATCACCGCCATTTTGAAATCCAAGATGGCGACTTCCGGTTACCATAAAATAGTAAGAACCAGTATCAATATGGGTGTCATTTGAAAGGGGGTGGTCAGCAGTCACCGAAAATTGACGATTAGCGCCATTTTGAAATCTAAGATGGCGACTTCCGGTTACCACAAAATAGTAAGAACCGCCATCAATATGGGTGTCATTTGAAAGCGGGTGGTCAGCAGACACCGAAAATTGACTTCCGGTTACCACAAAATAGTGAGAACCAGTGTCAATATGGGTGTCATATGTAAGGAGGTGGTCAGCAGACACTGAAAATTGACGGTTACCGCCACTTCGAAATCCAAGATGGCGACTTTCGGCTACCACAAAATAGTAAGAATCACCATCAATATGGGTGTCATTTACATTGTGGTCAGCAGGCCCCGTAAATTGACGATTACCGCCATTTTAAAATCCAAGATGGCAACTTCCGGTAACCACAAAATAGTGAGAACCAGTATCAATATAGGTGTCTTTTGAAAGAGGGTGGCCAACAAGCACCGAAAATTGACGATTACCGCTATTTTGAAATCCAAGATTTCAACTTCCGGTTACCACAAAATAGTGAGAACCACCATCAATATGGATGTCATTTGAAAGGGGGTGGGCATCAGATACCGAAAATTGACGATTACCGACATTTTGAAATCCAAGATGGCGGCCTCCGGTTATCGGAAAATAGTGAGAACCATCATCGGTAGGAATGTCATTTGGAAAGGACTGGTTAATAGACATAGAAAATTGATGTTTAGTGCCATTTCAAAATCCAAGATTGCGACTTCCGGTTAACAAAAATAGTGGGTATCATTTGAAAGATAGTGAACAGTACGTAACGATTCCTAGTATACAGGATGTTTCATGGCTAGCCTTACGATCTTACAAATACTATGGATCCTTTCTGATTGGGGCTCGGACATAGGACCAGAGTTCAAAATAATCGAAGATCTTTTATGAGTACTGAAAATGAACCTGATGTGACTCGCGATGAATAGAAAGAATATTCATTCAAAAATCCATGTTATTCATTTAGTTGAGTATTGTACAATAATATTTATTTCACTTATTCTCCAACTAAATGTTTTCAAATATTGCCAAAACATAAAATATTCATTATCATCGCTTATATTGTGCCAAGGCCTACTTTGATGCGTTTTATTCGTTGTTGCACGTTCGCCTCGTACAATAATCGGAGATGAATGAAATTCTGCATTGAATGAATGAGCAGTTTGACGTTTTCAGTTTCGCCACTGAATATTGAAAATGAATGCGGCTGAATATGATCAATTTTCATTCAATGAATTTGAAAATTTGTAACTCTGCCTAGGACGACATGATATGATATGAATAGATAACGTTTCGTCTACAAAGTGGGTTTAGGGTCAAGTTCTCGTTGGTGGTACCCTGAGCTTGGCGATGAGCCTAGGTTCTCTTTTTAACTTGGAGTGTCCTATGCCAGAACTGCCGAAGATAACAAAATACCAAAAGATCTATGGAGGCCCTTCGCGACAAACCCCGCATATCTACGTCTGCGATCTTCCAAACAGGATTACCCTCCGGTGATAAAGTGAACCGTTCAGCACTTTTTAATTTACAAAAAAGGGGTGCCGAATGTGAACCTACAAACGCTCGTGTTCGCGCGATCTTCCGAAAGTCTCAAATATCGGCCCTAGCAACATAGGTCAATGCGTTCAGTTGGACTAATAAAAAATAACGCTCATAGCCACTAGACAACACGTTCCATGGCGCCACGACCGAAAACTAGTGATACCAGGGAACTCACTCGCTTCTGGTATCTGAAACGAATACTGAAAATTGAGTATCATTCACGGTCCACGCGATCATTCAAGAACACAGGCGAAAATGGAAATGGGTTCGCAGTTAAAAAACGAATGTATACAAGCGAAGTTACACGCTAGCACCCGCGAGATACAAAAACCAACATAATCGAATATGCTAAATTACAAACGCTCGAGCCCCTAGCCATTATACACATAGGTGGACATGTAATCACGATCATCAACGATCAACTACGCCCATAATTTCAAAAACAGAAAAATACCTCGATGATTTAGTGAACGCTATTGCACTTATAATCTGATCAACAAATAAACGCTTATTCCCACGCGATCGTAAAGTCCCTACGCCCGCATATACGAGCCGTACACTCAATATCACAATCAGAAGCTCAGCCCGCTGCAATTGCCCTTTAGCTTCAGTAGAACAATTCTAAAAAAAATAATCCGGTGTCAAAGCCGAACTTATTTTTTCCTACACATACTACCAAGTGTTCTTTTCATATCAGTAGCGTCTGGCTCAAATGACACGTTCCCTTCGTCTTTTCACTGCCTCCTTTGTTACTAAATACATAAAAAATAAAGCAATAAAGCCAAAGCACCATCTTGTCACGTCAAATTTTAAGGCCATGAAAATAAAAATGCCCTATCTCCTTTTGATTCTACAAAAACAAATTGCAAAAATAGCGACTTTCGTTTTGATATCTAATCCTAATAGTTTTAATCTCTTTTTTTTTTGCACTCAGTAACTATCAGTAACACCAGCTCAACCTGCTGCTGGGGAGAATTGGTTCTGGTATTAAAATTATCAGTTTTACATTATACAGGGTGATTAAATATAAGGTTTTTTAACATGACATTTTGTACCGATCAAAGGGTGCTAACAACAAACTATGATACTATTGTTGTTCAGTGTTGTTGGCCATTTCATAATGGAACGACTTACAATGGCTCCTCAAATTGTGCAATGGTATTACGAAAATTGTGCTTCGTGAGGAATGAGTTTCGTGCTCTCCTATCATACCATGGTCGAAATAATCGGCCAACTGAGTTCACTATTCACCAAACAATCGAAAAGTTAGAGTCGCAGTTCACGTTATTGGATGATAAGCGACCAAATCGACCACATGCAGTACGCAGAGAAGAAATCATACCGGCAGTAGCCGAGCGTACGCGATGATCGCGAAGAATCGATTCGACACCGTGCTCAATAACTTGGCTTGTCGTACGCAACAATATGTCGTATTTTACGGAAGAGTCTTGGTAAAAAGCATATCAACAGATTGGGTACTTCGCAAACATGAATCCAGTAGTCTTGACAAAATTTGGTTCCGATAAGACAGCACCACGTGCCACACAAGTAATGATTGAAATAATTGCGGGAGAAACGTTTAATTTGCTATGGACCTGTCAGTTGACCGCCTAGATGGAGCGATATCACAACTATAGACTTTTTTCTATGGGATTATGTGAAGTCAAAAGCCTGTGGATAAGCCTGCAACGATTGAAGCATTGGAAGCCAACATTACTCGAGTAATTAGCCAGATACCAGCTGCTCGAACTCGGTTTTTAAAAATTGAACCACCTCACATGTTGCTATGGTCAAAATTTATTAGAAATTGTTTACAAACAATAAATGGCAAAGTATGTTCTTTCAAGCGAAAATATAGATTCCCGATTTAATTAATTTTTTAATGTTTTTTTCCTAGTTGCACAAAAAATGTTCATCCCTGATGAACTTTCAAAATTATGAATCTATAACTAAATCAGTACTGAACATGTCCTTAGGTCGTTACATGACCGAAATGTTTTTCCCCCGTCGATCGAACCTGAGTGCATGTGCTGAATACCCTTTTTCAAAACAAAGTTCTAAACGTGTTTCAAATGAGGCAACAAATAGAAAAACAGTGTAATGATACTGAAACATTTGTGCTTTGAAATTTCTACATAAAATATTATGCTACTAAACATGTCCTAAGGCATTTGGTAGGTATTAATGCTTCCAAACCTGTTATATAAATTAATGCTATTAAGTTCTTTTTTTTCGGTCAGATGGCATTATTTTTTGCTTGACTACCAAGGATTGCTTTGGATTAGCTTTGCAACTTTGTGAAAACAAATCAAAACTGCAACTGCTCTAACATAACTCAATCTTCTCCCCCACCAAAATTTTCAGCTCACCCCCGCCGTTCAGTAGGCGCAAACCCAGTGGAATCCATCCGTTCTTTAGAAATACCTTCAGAAGCATGTTGTCAGATGGCTTAGTGATAAAAAAACGCATGAGGTATATCCGAAATATGGAACGCGTATGCCAATAAAATATAAGAAGGGATATAGGCTTATCACCCTAGGTAGGGTAAGGTGGGGCAAATCCGACCGTTGGGTAAAGCTGACCCCCCTCTGTTACCGAAAATCAGAAGCACTACGCGAACTAATATCAATGTTGTCGTGTAGAGCATCGAAAATAATCATAATGGTGGTATGACAGCATTTTATTAGTCTACATTAAGATGCTCATATGACAAAAAGTGTGTTTTTACAATTTCTGATTTGACTTTTGTGCATCATTGACTACAGGATATTTCTGATTCTTAAAGTGATTACATAATAAATGTAAGTGGATTTAAAATCTTTGATTTAAGTCCTACTAATAGATGAGTTTAGTTCAACGTTTTTCATATATTTTTTAATTGCAATTTAATGAAAAATGACGCGGTGGGGCAAATCCGACCTCAAAATATTGGGGTAAATCCGACCGCTTTTTTGCTAAGAAAATTTTTATTTATCAAATTGAAATATATTTTTATTGTTATTATTTATTATTTTTAAGCAAAATGGTTCATAATAACAAACGAAAGACACAAAAACGTGATGATTATAGTATTCGTCAAGCAATTGCTCCGATGTAAATGGGAATATCATTACGTGCTACTGCTCGTGATTTTAGCATTCCAAGATTAATATTGAACTCCATTTTCTTCATGTTACAATTCAATAACACAACATTAATTTATCTATCATTGAAAAACCATAAAATTTGAGTAATATCCGCACTAAATCAACCAAAAACATAGGGGGTCGGATTTACCCCACCATTTTTGAAAACAGCAAAAACGATCATTTTTGTAAAACGCTTGTATCTCAAGATATTCCGAAGATCTAAATAAAATGCTATATACAGAAAGTTGCCCAGGAGGCTAACCTTTAATTTGGTATTTAAAACGACTTGATCCGATGTAAAATGTGCATTTTGCAGCCAAAACCATTTACTAGGTCGGATTTGCCCCACCTTACCCTACATACAAAAATATACTGACAGGAGACGTGGCTGTAACTTCTGTGGATATCTTTAAATTATTTGTTAAAAACTTTGATAAATCAGTATCACAAATCCATTACAATACGTTAACCTAAATGCAATTAAAAGTAGAGAAAAAACTACAAAAAAATTCTCATGGTATCATATAGTTACTTAAATAACCTAAAGATATAAAACCGCTTTCCAATGACCACCTCTTTTAAATGACATTCACATTGATGACGTCACTGACCATTTTGTGGAAACCGGAAGTCTCCATTTTGGATTTTAAATGTCATCCATATTGATAATGACTCACTGTTTTGTGGCAACCAGAACGCCACCTTGAATTTTGAAATGGCGGTTAGGATCAATTTTCGATGTCTACTGACCACCCTATTTCAAATGACATCCATATTGATGATACTCACTATTTTGGGATAACCGGAAGTCGCCATCTTGGATTTCAAATTTGTGCTTATCGCCAATTTTGGTGTCTGCTGATCACTCCTTTTCAAATGATACCCATATCGATGGGGGTTCTTACCACTTTGTGGTAACCGGAAGTCGCCATCTTGGATTTCAAAATGGCGCTAATCGTCAATTTTCGGTTTCTGCTGACCACCCTCTTTCATATGACACCCATATTGATGGTGGTTCTTACTATTTTGTGGTTACCAGATGTCGCCATCTTGGATTTCAAAATGGCGGAAATCGTCAATTTCCGATACCTACTGACCACCAACTTTCAAATAACTTCCACATTGATGATGGTTTAATTGATTTGTGATAATTAATTTCTGAAACCATTCTTAGCATAAAAATGGAATATTTTTCCTCTCAGGGCAAAAGTGGTATATCTTTTTAACCCATTTTTGCGCCAAGGTTTTTTTATTTCATTTCTGCTCTGACTGCTACTTAAACCGGTTTTGCTCTTAATAAAACGTATACCACTTTTGCTCGCAGTGAATTTTTAACCCACTCTTGCTCTCAGCCTCTCATATACTGCTACGTCACTGACCATTTTGTGGAAACCGGAAGTCTCCATTTTGGATTTTAAATGTCATCCATATTGATAATGACTCACTGTTTTGTGGCAACCAGAACGCCACCTTGAATTTTGAAATGGCGGTTAGCATCAATTTTCGATGTCTACTGACCACCCTATTTCAAATGACATCCATATTGATGATACTCACTATTTTGGGATAACCGGAAGTCGCCATCTTGGATTTCAAATTTGTAATTATCGCCAATTTTGGTGTCTGCTGATCACTTCTTTTCAAATGATACCCATATCGATGGGGGTTCTTACCCTTTTGTGGTAACCAGAAGTCGCCATCTTGGATTTCAAAATAGCGCTAATCGTCAATATTCGGTTTCTGCTGACCAAGCTCTTTCAAATGACACCCATATTGATGGTGTTTCTCACTATTTTGTGGTAACCGGAAGTCGCCATCTTAGATTTTAAAATGGAGGTAATTGTTAATTTTCGGGGTCTCCTGACCACCCCCTTTCAAATGACACTTATATTGATAGCGGTTCTTACCATTTTGTGGTGACCAGAAGTCGCCATCTTGGATTTCAAAATGGCGGTAATCGTAAATTTTTGGTGTCTGCTGACCACTCCCTTTCAAATGACACCCATATTGATGGTGGTTCTCACTATTTTGTGATAACCGGAAGTCGCCATCTTGGATTTCAAAATGGCGGTAAATGCTAATATTCGGGGTCTGCTGACCACCCCCTTGCAAATGACACCCATATTGATACTAGTTCTCGCTATTTGGTGGTAACCGGAAGTCGCCATCTTGGATTTTAAAATGGCGGTAATCGTTAATTTTCGGTGTCCACTGTCCACCCCCTTTCAAATGACACCCATATTGATAGTGGTTCTTACTATTTTGTGGTAACCGGAAGTCGCCATCTTGGATTTCAAAATGGCGGTAATCGTCAATGTTTGTGTCCACTGACCACTGACCCTTGCAAATGACACCCATATTGATGGTGGTTCTCCCTATTTTGTGGTAACCGGAAGTCACCATCTTGGATTTCAAAATGGCGGTAATCGTCAATTTTTGGTGTCCACTGACCACCCCCTTTCAAATGACACCCATATTGATAGTGGTTCTCCCTATTTTGTGGTAACCGGAAGTCGCCATCTTGGATTTCAAAATGGCGGTAATCGTCAATTTTTGGTGTCCACTGACCACCCCCTTTCAAATAACACCCATATTGATGATGGGTCTCTCTATTTTGGGGTAACCGGAAGTTGAAATCTTGGATTTCAAAATGGAGGTAATTGTTAATTTTTGGGGTCTCCTGACCACCCCCTTTCAAATGACACCCATATTAATAGCGGTTCTTACTATTTTGTGGTGACCGGAAGTGGCCATCTTGGATTTCAAAATGGCGGTAATCGTTAATTTTTGGTGTCCACTGACCACCCCCTTTCAAATGACACCCATATTGATACCGGTTCTCACTATTTTCTGATTACCAGGAGTCGCCGTCAATTTTCGGTGTCTGCTGACCACCCCCTCTCAAATGACTCCCATATTGATGGTGGTTCTCCCTATTTTGTGGTATCCGGAAGTCGCCATCTTGGATTTCAAAATGGCGGTAATTGCTAATATTCGGGATCTGCTGACCACCCCCTTTCAAATCACACCCACATTGATACTAGTTCTCGCTATTTGGTAGTAACCGGTCGTCGCCATCTTGGATTTCAAAATGGCGGTAATAGTTAATTTTCGGTGTCCACTGACCACCACCTTTTAAATGACACCCATATTGATGGTGGTTCTCACTATTTTGTGGTAACCGGAAGTCGCCATCTTGGATTTCAAAATGGCGGTAATCGTCAATTTTTGGTGTCCACTGACCACCCCCTTTCAAATGACACCCATATTGATGGTGGTTCTCACTATTTTGTGATAACCGGAAGTCGCCATCTTGGATTTCAAAATGGCGGTAATTGCTAATATTCGGGGTCTGCTGACCACCCCCTTTCAAATGACACTCATTGTGACACTAGTTCTCACTATTTGGTGGTAACCGGAAGTCGCCATCTTGGATTTCAAAATGGCGGTAATCGTTAATTTTCGGTGTCCACTGATCACCCCCTTTCAAATGACACCCATATTGATAGTGGTTCTTACTATTTTGTGGTAACCGGAAGTCGCCATCTTGGATTTCAAATGGCGGTAATCGTCAATTTTTGGTGTCCACTGACCACCCCCTTTCAAATGACACCCATATTGATAGTGGTTCTCCCTATTTTGTGGTAACTGGAAGTCGCCATCTTGGATTTCAAAATGGCGGTAATCGTCAATTTTTGATGTCCACTGACCACTCCCTTTCAAATAACACCCATATTGATGGTGGTTCACTCTATTTTGTGGTAACCGGAAGTCGCCATCTTGGATTTCAAAATGGAGGTAGTTGTTAATTTTCGGGGTCTCCTGACCATCCCCTTTCAAATGACATCCATATTGATAGCGGTTCTTACTATTTTGTGTTGACGGGAGTCGCCATCTTGGATTTCAAAATGGCGGTAATCGTAAATTTTTGGTGTCCACTGACCACCCCCTTTCAAATGACACCCATATTGATGGTGGTTCTCAATATTTTGTGGTAACCGGAAGTCGCCATCTTGGATTTCAAAATGACGGTAATCGTCAATTTTTGGTGTCCACTGACCACCCCCTTTCAAATGACACCCATATTGATAGTGGTTCTCACTATTTTGTGATAAGCGGAAGTCGCCATCTTGGATTTCAAATGGCGGTAATCGTCAATTTTTGGTGTCCACTGACCACCCCCTTTCAAATGACACCCATATTGATAGTGGTTCTCCCTATTTTGTGGTAACCGGAAGTCGCCATCTTGGATTTCAAAATGGAGGTAATTGTTATCTTTCGGGGTCTCCTGACCACCCCCTTTCAAATGACACCCATATTGATAGTGGTTCTCCCTATTTTGTGGTAACTGGAAGTCGCCATCTTGGATTTCAAAATGGCGGTGATCGTCAATTTTTGGTGTCCACTGGCCACCCCCTTTCAAATAACACCCATGTTGATGGTGGTTCTCTCTATTTTGTGGTAACCGGAAGTCGCCATCTTGGATTTCAAAATGGAGGTAATTGTTAATTTTCGGGGTCTCCTGACCACCCCCTTTCAAATGACACCCATATTGATAGTGGTTCTCCCTATTTTGTGGTAACCGGAAGTCGCCATCTTGGATTTCAAAATGGCGGTAATCGACAATTTTTGGTGTCCACTGACCATCCTCTTTCAAATAACACCCATATTGATGGTGGTTCTCCTATTTTGTGGTAACCGGAAGTCGCCATCTTGGATTTCAAAATGGCGGTAATCGTCAATTTTTGGTTTCCCTCTGACCACCCCCTTTCAAATGACACCCATATTGATGGTGGTTCTCCTAATTTTGTGGTAACCGGAAGTCGCCATCTTGGATTTCAAAATGGCCGATATTGTCCATTTTCGATGTCTGCTAACCTATACGGATAGTATATCTCATGATTTCTAAGGCATCGAAACATTGACCAAAATTTCATTATCCACAAGTCCGAATAAGAAATATTTGATTCTTTTCTTAGCGCAAAAGTGGGTTAATATTCTATACCAGTCTTGCCCTGAACATTTTGTCGAACCACTTTTGCGCGAATTAATATTTGACCCACTTTTGCCTGAGGTTGTGATGAATATACCATTTCTGATCTAACAGAATATTTTAACCCACTTTTGCTCTGAGCAAAATTTTAACCTACTCTTGCTCTCAGCCTCTCAAATATTCCTAAGCTGCTGGTTTTTCAGTTTGGGCAGGAATCGTACCGGAGCGGGTAGCGAACAGTTTTAGAAAAGTCGATTTTCTCACATTTTATCACAAGTACCTGTTGTAGCATCTTGCTCAAGTGGTCTTCGATTTTGTCTGAGTTACTTGACGTAAAAACCCTAAGTAATATAATTATTGGTAGTTTTCAAAGTATTTCATATCATGTTTGGCTTATGATGATATTCAAAGCATCTATTGTGCTGCGCATCCGTATATTTGTCTACATTCCGACAAACAAATCACTAGAATGTGTAAAAATGCACTTATATAGTTTGACGGATAATTTCACTTGTCAACAAAATTTGGGTAGTTTGCTAACGTCGAACATTTGTTTGCACATTTATATTATGCACAATAAATACTAACTCTTAGTTTGATTTAAGCTACTCAATACTGTCCCAATTTCGACTGTAGTTATAGAAAGCGGGTATTCAGGGTATTATGACTAAGCCGGCTATTCCCCACATTTTCCTCTAGTCTGAAAATGCGAATACAGTCCAACTCTAATTCGACGATATCTTTCGGCGGAACCATAAAAATATAAATATTAAAAAAAACCTCAGAATACGAAGTTTTTGAAATACGTAAATGAAGAAGAATTCATAATCTAATAAGAACTCAATCGTTCTTCGTTAGGATTCGAACACTCAGCATGGGGGAACAGTATCATAATTCCTGTATCATCAGAATTGACAATAGAATTTTATGTACGAATTGCTACTACTTTTCGCGATTGCTAGTTTAAAGATTAGCGAAGAACAAAAACAACAGATTCATAGTGTAGATCAGAAACAAATCAACGGCCAAACATCGATTTGTTTCGTTTCAGATACTTTTATTCTTTATCTATAATGGAGGTTTCCAAATGAGTATTGGAAGTAAATGACGAAAACCACATGCATGGTTGAGCTTTCGTTATATGTAACATAGTTAGATATTTTGTGATAAAATTCCATTTTTAGTTGTGCAAGTATTTTTTCTTAAATTGTTTACGTTCTTTTTAACTTTTTGGTGATACGATTTCGTTTTGATGAATAATAGTGCATTTCAGCTCGACGTTATTACTGGAAAATGCGAGTTCTGTCGGAATTGTGAAACAGAACGATGAGCTAAGGTTTTATTTTAATCAAGGATATAGTTGCTCGGCCAGATAAGTTTCTCGATTTCTTCTATACATGATCTGATTAATTTTTTTTAAACTATATCATTCGACTACAATAAAAGCTTTGATTGAAAATACAATGTCGTTCGATAGATCTCTGATCTCTGATACTTAACAGGATGGGTAAAATTGCAGAATTGATTTGAGTTACATAAGCAAAGTACAGTTCATCTTTTACAATTATTGCAGTCACAAAAATTAGAATTATATCCTACTAAGCTCGAAATAAACATTCTCGAGTTTATCTGATACAGTGCAAGATGCAAATGTATACGAAGAAAATAAATTTTGATGAGGGTGTGACAAAATTGCTAGATATTTGTGAGCGCTCAGACATGTATGCGGAGATGGCCGACGGGCTACCAGCCCGCTACCGTTTCTGCGATGGCAGAAACGCGCATGAAGAATTTGATGAAAGCCAAAAAACGTAGCTATTGGCGCTGGTTCGTCGACGGGTTAACGAGATAAATTTCGATGAGTACTCTTTAGGACATGGCCCGGCGCTTACGAAACCGAAACAGTACTAACGAGAGCGTGGAATATTCAAACGCGAACGAAACATCGTTTTCGATGGTGGAGTCCTCATTTGCTCTCTTGTCATGTAACAATAAAGCCCCAGGGCCACATAGAATCAAATTCAACTTGTTAAAGAATCTACCAGACTCTGCCAAGGGACGCTTGTTGAATTTATTTAATAAGTTTCTTGTGGGTAATATTGTCCCTCATGACTGGAGGCAAGTGAAGGTCATCACCATCCAAAAAACAGGAAAACCAGCCTCCGACCGCAACTCGTATCGACCTATTGCAATGCTGTCCTGTTTCCGATGATGATCTTGTCTCGCCTCGGCAATTGCGTTGAAGCAAATGGCTTATTGTCAGATACGCAATTTGGTTTCCGCATAGAACAAGGGCCGAACGATTATCTTGAGTTGCTCTCAAGAGAAATACAAATCGCTTATGCTGGGGGGAGGTCTTTAGATTCGGTTTCTATCTAAATTCCTTCCTGCACCAGCATGGTCTTTCACGGACTCTAAATAACTTTTTGCTAAACTTGCTGTCTGAAAAACGCATGAATTTTTCGCTGGTGAATTGTCGACATCACGAATTAGCTCCATGGGTCTTCCCCAGAGCTCATGTCTAAGCCCCCTTCTCTACAACTTTTACGTCAATGACATTAACGAATGTCTTGTCGATTCTTGCACGCTATGTCAGCTTGCAGATAACGGTGTGGTCTCTGTTACAGGTCGATCTGCAAGGACCGTTGTAAGATACTTTGGACAATTTGTCTGCTTGGGCCCTCCAGCTGGGTATCGAGCTCTCCACGGAGAAAACTGAGCTAGTCGTATTTTCAAGGAAGCATGAACCAGCGCAACTACAGCTTGTACTTGATTACATGGCACAAAATACCAATCCTTCTTCATATTATCCCAATCGTGTCAATCTCCCCATGCTTCTGATTCAAGCGTATTCTTCGACACATCCATAAAGTGCAAGATTCGTGAAATCCTGAATCACATACGTCCGCAAGTGATCCCAACCATCTGTCATAGTAAATTTCGAGAAGTCGACTGTAACAAGATGTTTCACACCGACGGGTCAAGCCTCGGCGGCTCCACTGGCATCGGCATATACAATCAAAACCCCACCGCCTCATTCAAACTCAATGATCCTGCTTCAGTTTTCGTCGCTGAACTTACTGCTATTCAGTATACCCTTGGGATCATTGATACTTTGCCCACCGATCATTACTTTATTGTCTCTGATAGCCTCAGCTCAATGGAGGGTCTCCGTTTAATGAAACCTAGAAAGCACATTCCATATTTTCTGGGGAAAATCTGGGAGCGCCTGCGTGCTTTGTCTGTAAGATCGTACAAGATTGCCTTAGTTTGGGTTCCCTCGCATTGCCTTATTCCAGGTAATGAAGAAGCGAAATCTTTAGCTAAGGCGGGCGCTTTAGAAGGTGATATTTATGAAAGACAGCGAACAGCTTAAGCGAGTTTTTCAGTATTACTCATCAGAGAACACTCGAAAGTTGGCAATCTTCATGGAGTAATGGAGAACTAGGAAGGTGGCTATATTCGATAATCCCTAAGGTATCGAAGAAACCATGGATGTGGGTGCGGGATTTCATTCGTGTGATGTCTCGGCTCATGCCCAATCACTGCACTGGACTCGCAAAAAGCCTGTGGCAACGGTTATCACGATATCGAACATATTGTCTGGGCATGCGCCGAGTACTGTTCTGCCAGATCTCAACTATTGGATTTCCTTTAGGCTCGATGAAGATCACTCAATATCCCGGTTCGAGATATACTGGCAAGCTGCGTTCTGTTCTATATGTCCCTCGTATATACCTTCCTTAAACCCATCAGTATTCAGATTTATTTGCCCCTATTATTTCTCAGATCATTCTGAGAAGTACCCTCTTCCGCCTACCGTACTGCAACGATAGTTTGATGCGACTCCAAGACAACATAAAATATCTTTGTCGAACGACCCAACAAACACGAGACCTACAGCACAACATCACACGCACAACGCGGTGTGTTGCCGATCTGCATCTGAGCCGTACTACGAAATCGTCTGGAAGAACCCTTGCCGGCTCGAGAAGGACAGTCCGGCGTCCCCATACCTATATGATGCATTCGTCCGAATATGTAATCCTTACCGTTGATTCCCGATGCCCGATATCTACCCCCAGCTTTGTCCACCGCAAACGCAAACGTGCCTTATCAAGTAAACGAACTGAAAAAAACCGATTTAATCCCCCTAGCAGTGAGATGAGACATTTCTTACACATTTCACTATTGGATTAGTTTGCAGAACTCACGAGAAGTAGGCACCCAACTAGAGATGGGATGAAAACAGTATCTAGTCTTGCACGAATAAAATTTCGAATAAACTGAATAAATTATAGAAATCAACAAAACGACCGAAATAAAAAAGTAGAGCAAAAAAATGAAATAATAGGTTTTTAAATTCATAAAATAAGTAGAAAAATTAATATAAATCAAAATCATGAAATACACGAATCAAATTAGATTAGGTTACTAAATAAAAATTAAGATTATATTTAGAAATAGTTATAAGATTAATAAAATAAATTGACTCACACTAACAAATTGAATGAAATATAACGAATGACTGAACATGAAATGCATAAAATTAAAGATATGAATAAAATGAATCAAAAGAATCAAATGAATCAAATGAATCAAATGAATCAAATGAATCAAATGAATCAAATGAATCAAATGAATCAAATGATTCAAATGAATCAAATGAATCAAATGAATCAAATGAATCGAATGAATCAAATGAATCAAATGAATCAAATGAATCAAATGAATCAAATGAATCAAATGAATCAAATGAATCAAATGAATCAAATGAATCAAATGAATCAAATGAATCAAATGAATCAAATGAATCAAATGAATCAAATGAATCAAATGAATCAAATGAATCAAATAAATCAAATAAATCAAATGAATCGATTGAAGCAAATGAATCAAATGAATCAAACGAATCAAATGAATCAAATGAGTCAAATGAATCAAATGAATCGAATGAATCGAATGAATCAAATGAATCAAATGAATCAAATGAATCAAATGAATCAAATGAATCAAATGAATCAAATGAATCAAATGAATCAAATGAATCAAATGAATCAAATGAATCAAATGAATCAAATGAATCAAATGAATCAAATGAATCAAATGAATCAAATGAATCAAATGAATCAAATGAATCAAATGAATCAAATGAATCAAATGAATCAAATGAATCAAATGAATCAAATGAATCAAATGAATTAAATGAATTAAATGAATCAAATTAATCAAATGAAACAAATGAATCAAATGAATCAAACGAATCAAATGAATCAAATGAATCAAATGAATCAAATGAATCAAATGAATCAAATGAATCAAATGAATCAAATGAATCAAATGAATCAAATGAATCAAATGAATCAAATGAATCAAATGAATCAAATGAATCAAATGAATCAAATGAATCAAATGAATCAAATGAATCAAATGAATCAAATGAATCAAATGAATCAAATGAATCAAATGAATCAAATGAATCAAATGAATCAAATGAATCAAATGAATCAAATGAATCAAATGAATCAAACGAATCAAATGAATCAAATGAATCAAATGAATCAAATGAATCAAATGAATCAAATGAATCAAATGAATCAAATGAATCAAATGAATCAAATGAATCAAATGAATCAAATGAATCAAATGAATCAAATGAATCAAATGAATCAAATGAATCAAATGAATCAAATGAATCAAATGAATCAAATGAATCAAATGAATCAAATGAATCAAATGAATCAAATGAATCAAATGAATCAAATGAATCAAATGAATCAAATGAATCAAATGAATCAAATGAATCAAATGAATCAAATGAATCAAATGAATCAAATGAATCAAATGAATCAAATGAATCAAATGAATCAAATGAATCAAATGAATCAAATGAATCAAATGAATCAAATGAATCAAATGAATCAAATGAATCAAATGAATCAAATGAATCAAATGAATCAAATGAATCAAATGAATCAAATGAATCAAATGAATCAAATGAATCAAATGAATCAAATGAATCAAATGAATCAAATGAATCAAATGAATCAAATGAATCAAATGAATCAAATGAATCAAATGAATCAAATGAATCAAATGAATCAAATGAATCAAATGAATCAAATGAATCAAATGAATCAAATGAATCAAATGAATCAAATGAATCAAATGAATCAAATGAATCAAATGAATCAAATGAATCAAATGAATCAAATGAATCAAATGAATCAAATGAATCAAATGAATCAAATGAATCAAATGAATCAAATGAATCAAATGAATCAAATGAATCAAATGAATCAAATGAATCAAATGAATCAAATGAATCAAATGAATCAAATGAATCAAATGAATCAAATGAATCAAATGAATCAAATGAATCAAATGAATCAAATGAATCAAATGAATCAAATGAATCAAATGAATCAAATGAATCAAATGAATCAAATGAATCAAATGAATCAAATGAATCAAATGAATCAAATGAATCAAATGAATCAAATGAATCAAATGAATCAAATGAATCAAATGAATCAAATGAATCAAATGAATCAAATGAATCAAATGAATCAAATGATTCAAATGAATCAAATGAATCAAATGAATCAAATGAATCAAATGAATCAAATGAATCAAATGAATCAAATGAATCAAATGAATCAAATGAATCAAATGAATCAATTGAATCAAATGAATCAAATGAATCAAATGAATCAAATGAATCAAATGAATCAAATGAATCAAATGAATCAAATGAATCAAATGAATCAAATGAATCAAATGAATCAAATGAATCAAATGAATCAAATGAATCAAATGAATCAAATGAATCAAATGAATCAAATGAATCAAATGAATCAAATGAATCAAATGAATCAAATGAATCAAATGAATCAAATGAATCAAATGAATCAAATGAATCAAATGAATCAAATGAATCAAATGAATCAAATGAATCAAATGAATCAAATGAATCAAATGAATCAAATGAATCAAATGAATCAAATGAATCAAATGAATCAAATAAATCAAATGAATCAAATGAATCAAATGAATCAAAAAATTCAAATGAATCAAATGAATCAAATGAATCAAGTGAATCAAATGAATCAAATGAATCAAATGAATCAAATGAATCAAATGAATCAAATGAATCAAATGAATCAAATGAATCAAATGAATCAAATGAATCAAATGAATCAAATGAATCAAATGAATCAAATGAATCAAATGAATCAAATGAATCAAATGAATCAAATGAATCAAATGAATCAAATGAATCAAATGAATCAAATGAATCAAATGAATCAAATGAATCAAATGAATCAAATGAATCAAATGAATCAAATGAATCAAATGAATCAAATGAATCAAATGAATCAAATGAATCAAATGAATCAAATGAATCAAATGAATCAAATGAATCAAATGAATCAAATGAATCAAATGAATCAAATGAATCAAATGAATCAAATGAATCAAATGAATCAAATGAATCAAATGAATCAAATGAATCAAATGAATCAAATGAATCAAATGAATCAAATGAATCAATTGAATCAAATGAATCAAATGAATCAAATGAATCAAATGAATCAAATGAATCAAATGAGTCAAATGAATCAAATGAATCAAATGAATCAAATGAATCAAATGAATCAAATGAATCAAATGAATCAAATGAATCAAATGAATCAAATGAATCAAATGAATCAAATGAATCAAATGAATCAAATGAATCAAATGAATCAAATGAATCAAATGAATCAAATGAATCATATGAATCATATGAATCAAATGAATCAAATGAATCAAATGAATCAAATGAATCAAATGAATCAAATGAATCAAATGAATCAAATATATCAAATGAATCAAATGAATTAAATGAATCAAATGAATCAAATGAATCAAATATAACAAATGAATCAATTGATTGAAATGAAACAAATGTGTCTAATTTGTGGATATTTTTGGTCTTTGATCCGTTATTTCTCATGAAAGTTCGTACCAATATAACGAATGTGCAGCTGATACAATTCATGGTTTATTCGCCTGTGCCACGTTCCGTGTTCCATCTCAACTCCACCATAGATGGTACGCAACACCTTTCGTTCGAAAACTCCAAGGGCGCGTTGGTCCTCAACGAACATAGTCCAGGTCTCGTGGCCGCAGAGGGCCACCGATCTAATCAGCGTCTTGTAGATAATCAACTTAGTGCGGCGGCGAATTTTGTTCGACCGGAGCGTCCTCCGAAGTACAAAGTAGGCACAATTTCCCGCCAAGATCCTTCTCTGAATTTCTCTGCTGTTATCATTGTCATCGGTTATCAGTGAGCCCAAATACATGAATTCGTCGACCATCTCGATTTCGTCACCGTCAATCCGCACTCGGGTGGGAGGTTCACATTGTCGTCTCTAGAACCTCTTCCTCTCATGTATTTTGCCTTCGAAACGTTGATGGCAAGTCCAATCCTTCTGGTTTCAGCTTTCAGTCTTTGAGCATATATTTCATTCAAAATTCAATAGAGATACGAATAGTTTAAATATCGCACTTGGAATGTCTCTTTTGAAAATTTTCATGTCAAACATTCATATTACCCAGTTAAGCCAAATATTTTTCTGATATAGCCATGAATTTCCTTAATTATAGTGTAGATAAAGGCTTTGAATACAATTGAATTAAAGTTGAGTTGATGTAGCAGCAGTCAAAAAATAGTTTTGTTTTCTCAATCCTTCGCAATTACAATTAATAAATATTTCAGATTGGCAGAAGATCTTATCACACAACTTAGAAATGGATACAGAAATAGCTAGATAGATGCGATAGAAGAGAAACAGAGAGAGAGAGAGAGAGATGGGGGGGGGGGGCGTGTGAGGAATGGCAAATGTTGGTTAATGCAGTGACATTATTTTTATAGGTATATAATTATGATATATTGATTTCTTATATTCTTGTCATAAATAATGTAAGTTGTAATTTTTGCGCCATAACCAGCATAACCTAAGTCTTGCAAAAGAGCTAAATTTTTGCTAGATTTTTGGGCTTCAAACACACTTACTTCTTTACTTTCGGTGACGCCACGAGTATAATTATATGAGAAATCTTTTATCTCACTATTAGGTGAATTACTTGTTGATCTGTGTATTGATATACCATCCAACATTTACCTCATGATTGAACGCAATGCCTAATCCAAGGAAAAATACTAGAACTCACTGTTTCTTTATCAACACATTATTTTGTCATTGAAGTGAACTTATATATTGATTTTTAAGAAATAGTTAATTTATTATAAAGGTAATTCACAAAATGTTCCCAACATCGAATTTCTTGAATCACGTAGATGTGTTTTCATACCCCGATATTCAAAATCGGTTTAGATTTGCCCCTAAAACACCAGTAAAGCAATACTCTGTATGAAACAATCTCATTTTTAGTTAGTGGAAATTGGTAAGCGAGGACTAAGAATACAAAATGTTTAATATCTCCGCCGCTCGAGCACGGAGCACGGACAATCTGTAGCTTGTTAGAAAGGTATTTTTACAAGCTTTCTGTTTATGTGCAGTTTGTTGGACAATATTATGTTGTTCGAAAATTATTTGCGAAAAACCTGCTGTGTTTTGACAAAATCGTCCATATCTCAGAAAGTAAACAACATATCGAAAATCAAAAATAATAGTGTCAAATGGCAACGTTAGGGCTTTCATTTGAAACTAGTTTCATTAAGATCGGTTCAGCCATTGCTGAGATAATTACATGACATTTTGTACATACATACATACACACATACACACACACACATACAGACATTGTCTCAATTTGTCGAGCTGAGTCGATTGGTATATGAGACTCGGCCCTCCGGGCCTCGGACAAAGTTTTCAAAGTTTGAGCGAATCCTATACATTTCTTTTGTAAGAAATGTAAAAATAAAGAGATTCATAGCCTTCACTTACCAGAAACTGCAAAGGTCCGATCAGATGCAATGCGTGGAGAAGGGACACATTGTTTGAGACCATACGAAGCAATTGAAGAGCATACTCACACACAAATGATGACGGGAAAAATCACATAACCTAGTGTTGACTATACCGTATGGTAAGGTAGAGCAGAAAACACAGAAGTGATACAAGTATTCAACAAGGAACTCGTAGCAGTGGCTAATGTGGTGAAAATGGTGCCTGAAGCGGATAGAATCCCTAACGTCGCACTGATAGCAGTAGTCCCGGCATTTCCGAATATGTTTAAAATAGTAATAAGAAAATTACTACATGAGGGGCCCTTCCCTGATCGATGCCGCAGCTAGTGTTATTGTCAAAGCGGGTAAGCCGCCTGAGAATCCATCATCGCTTACTGGGTACTTTCAGACAACTCTTGGAAAGGCACATCCTGAACAGGCTGACAACATTTATGGAGATCGATTATAGGTTGCTGTAGAAGTAACGATCGGGGAGCATTCCATTATCTCGAAGCATGCGCTGAAACAGCAAGAAGGGACGATCGTCGACCGACTGAATTCCAACACCCTATGTCAGCGATTCTCAACCTGGGGTCCGCGGACCCCTAGGGGACGTCAAGTCGTTGCTGGGGTTCCGCGAAGAGGAAAATCTTTTCCGGACGGATATTGATACTTCAAGTTTTTTATCGTATCGGACTGAAAATAATATATTGACAGCATATAAATCGATGTTAAGCCGTGGGGATCCGCAACCGCCCAGGGTAATTTTGAAGGGGTCCGCGAGCACCCTGGATATTTTGCAAGGGGTCCGCGATAACCCAAGGTGAGTTTGAAGGAGTTCACGGAGCAAACAAGGTTGAGAACGGCTGCCCTATGTCGATTATATCTGTGAGAAGGCGGTCAAAGCTATGAACGCATTAAACAGAAATATGCCGAACAGCGTTGAAGCAAACAGTAGCAAGAGGCACCTTCTGACTAGTGTATCATCGTCTATTCTGATGTATGGAATTTCTGTCAGGGTCACGGTTCTGGGGACACAGCGTAATCGAATGAAACCAAGCAGTACATTTAGGCTCAAAACCATGGGAATCACGAGCGTGTACATAACTGTTTCATCAGATGCAGTCTGTGTCCTCGCCGGAATAATCAATATCTGCATCATTCTAGTGGAGGATAGCGAGTGTTATATTTATTTATTTATTTATTTATTTATTTATGTATCATCGGACATTATAGTCTAAATGATTCGAGTGGGAAAAAGTCCGTTTGAGTTGGCCTCCTCCTACCAGGCGCCACCCTCAAATGGACGTAAAAACCACTATCTTTTCGTAAGGTTAAAGTATAAAGTCAAGTAAAATTACATGTCAGGTTTCTTATTACTAATACACATAATAATCACAGTAAATGCAATCTTCTTAAATTGCTTGCAAATATTTTCGAGGAGTCACCAAACTCAAAAGCAGCGTCAGCACGAGAAAAGGTTCGAATCATTGAAGACAGTGGCTCATGGAATCCAAAAGATGTCCGATGGAACCTCGGCAATAATAATGATGTATCTCGTGTTCTCCTTGCTACTCGGAAATCTAAGCGGGACAGCAGTTCAGGCGCATCACATTCTCCATTTAAGATTTTCACCAAGGTAGTAGCTTGCTGGATACTACGACGACATTCTAAAGTCTCCAAATTGAGCAGCTGGCAACGGTCACGATACGGTGGTAAATTTTGCGGGTCCCGCCAAGGCAAGTTCCTAAGAGCTAAGCGTATAAACCTTTTCTGAACTCTTTCCAATTTTAAACACCAAGTTAGATGATGCGGATTCCAAACCGGTGAGACGAACTCGAGGATTGGTCTAACCAATGCGCAGTATAGGGATTTTAGACAGTAAGGATCCGTAAAATCCCATGAAATCTTCGAAATAAATCCCAACTGCCGATTTGCTTTCGCAATTATGTTGGTCATGTGAGAATTGAAGGACAGTTTGTGGTCAAGAATTACACCCAGGTCACAGACTTCTTTGACTCTTTGTAGCGCAACCCCGTCGATACTGTAATCGAAGATTAACGGATCGTTATTCCTATGGAACGTCATCACGGAGCATTTGGCAATATTTACGGTAAGCTGATTCATTCGACACCACTTCACAAAGCGATCCAAAAGTGCTTGCAGCTGGCGGCAGTCCTCGACTGACTGGATGACTAAGTACAGCTTAAGGTCGTCAGCAAATATGAGCTTGCACCCGGAACCTAACACTACTGCTACATCATTAAAAAACAGTGAGAAAAGTAGTGGGCCCAGATTGCTGCCTTGCGGTACACCTGATCTATTGGTAAACGGAGCCGATATACAAGAGTCCAATTTCACACAAAGCGTTCTGTGCGTAAGATAGGAGTGTAGCCACGATGTAAGCTTGTCGGACGCTCCTAACTTGTACAACTTCTTGAGAAGAATTTCATGGTCGATTCGGTCAAAAGCTGCTTTCAAATCTGTGTATATAGTGTCCACTTGTGTTTTCTTCTCCATGCAATTGATGCAAGTTGACGTAAATTCGGATCGCCCGGGCATGAAGCCATGTTGGTCTGGGGAGATGAAACTTCCTGTACGGCTGAGGATGAATTGATTGACAACAGTTTCAAACAACTTAGATCCAGCTGAAAGATTCGTTATTCCGCGGTACTGCTTGATATTTCGCTTATCTCCGGCTTTGAACACTGGAAACATGTAGGATTGCTTCCAAACTTCGGGGAACTTAGCCTGGTCAAATGATTGGTTGAAGATGCGAGACAAAGGTTCAGCCAAAGCGACGGCACAGCGACAGTAAACAGCAGCTGGAATCCCATCTGGTCCAGGGGAGAAAGAGCTTTTTAGCTTTCTTGCAGCTGCTATTACCATGTCGGGTGAAACCAAAAAGGTACTTAAATCAGCGATATCTTGCGGAACAGTACCTAATGCGATTTCGGTTTCCTGATCAGACGCTGAACAGGGAGCAAAGACGGAGGCGAAATGATTGGCAAACAATTCACAGGCTGTTGCAGTGGACGACGCTGCCTTTCCATCGAGGTACACATTGGAAGGAACGCTGTGATTTTTCTGTTTAGAATTCACAAAGTTCCAAAATCCTTTAGGATTACTTCGTAAGCCTACTTGAACTCGTTGTACATACGATCTATACAGAACAGCGTTGAGATTCCGGTATGCTTCACTGGCAACGTGAAAATCGTGACTTGTAGCCGGCGATCGTTTGCGACGAAGTTTGCGTTGGCATGCATTTCGTTTTCGGCGAAGGGATCGCAGCGTCGATGTACTCTACGCCGGGGAAACAGGCTGTCGTTTTACCGGGAGATTATTCTGCAACCAGTCCTGAATTACTCGGCAGAAGTTCATAGTCATTGCATCTGCATCGCTGTTTCCTAGATGCATTGACCAATCCAGATGGAGAAAATAATCACACAGCTCGGAAAAATCAATCCTGCGATAATTCAGCTGTTGGCTAGTTGGAACAACTACCGGCATAGCCGGACAACTAGGTGATTGCATCGTGACAACTAGCGGAGGGTGGGTGTCGACGGGTAGAAGGGGGGATACTAACTAGAAGGAGACTACGAAAAACACTGATATCGAACTCGATGACCAAGTGTAAACAAGAAGGGAATCTAGTTGAATATGAATTGGAGATAATTAACCTTCTAACACTAACTAACACAATTCCTGGTTGGTCATGATTGATTCTGATCGTACCTACGAGCAGCAAGTTAGCAATACTAATGAACAGATGGATGAGGATGAATAACTCCAACTCGGTTAAAAATCCTGCGAGGTTTACGGTACGAACAAAATGAGAGAGTGCCCAAATCAGCGTAAAACCCTCGTAGTTCCACATACATGCGCCTATAGACACATATTCCCGCAGATACACAAGTAGCCTTGGAAGTAGAGCTAGGGATTGCAATACGGAAGGGCTGGAGTTACAATGAGAGCTTATGCATTGAACAGATAGTTGATCTGACTACATTATTGCCATTCACATACTGTATAGCAACAAACGCCACTAATTTATAAGGTACCGTTTTTATGGTTAATGGGACCAAAAATTTATTTATTTGCAAATGACTGGAACGATATATCGCCAATATAACTTAGACTTTACACTCTTCTCTATGCAAATTAATACTTTTAAATATATACTTACCTGTCGCATTCACGAATTGCATTCTCTCTCTGACGCACTGTATTTGATGGGTTTGAAAGTTCATGTGACCGTATCTCACTATTTTTCAATTGTACGTTAAAATAATGGACCTGAAAATTCTATTCTGCGCGAAAAAAAAATTCCAAGGCGAATTGAACTTTGCGGTTTTTAAATAACTAATTGAGGTCCATCAATTAAGTAAAAACATCAGATAATCTTAAACGACGCCGCCAAGGAAAGAAGAACGATAAGGTCAAAATAAAAAAGGATGGAAACACTAGAAAGTGCGTTGTATATTAATTGTCATTTTCAAATAAAGGAATTTTTCAAAATATTTTAGAACTTTCCGAAGCAATGTTCGTATAATTCGTTTTACTTATTCATTTTATTTAGATCATTTTTTAAAATTCATTAATTTATTCATTTCATGGGTTTTATTTGTTTTGTTTATTTTATTCGTTTTGAATACTTGACCACTTTAAAATATGTGATCATTTTATTTCAATCATTTATGTGATTTGGCATGCCTTTTGTTCATTTTGATTGGGTTCATTTTATCTATTAATTCGCTTCCTTCTTTGGATTCATTCTGATCAGTTTATTAATTTCATGAGTTTATTCATATCATTCATTTAAATTATTTTATGCACTCTTTTTATTGTATGTATTATATTTATTTTCGCTTTGTATTGATGAAACTATTTGTACAGTTGAACGATATTCATGATTTTAAGATTTTAGTCACGGTTTTTTAATATTTTAGTTATGAGTATTGTGATTTATGTTCAATATTTCAGGGACTTTATCATTATTTCCATAATTTGTATTCACGCTGTCGTGATATTTTTGTCACGAGTAGAAATTTATGTTTATTAATATTCATGATTTCAGCATTTTAGTCGTGATTTTTTATATTTTTGTCCCGAGTGTGATTTATGTTCATGTTTTCAGGATCTTAATCACTATTTCCGTAATTTCTGTTCACGTTATAGTGATATTTTCTTCCAGAGCATACTTTCGAATTTGAACTCATGTTCATGATATCAGCAGTTTTATCATGGTATTGGTAATTTTTCTTCGCCTTATCGCGATCTATTATTTTTTGGTTATTATCGGTTTTTTACGCGGAGTAGCGCCACAATATGAACTGTCATAAAAATTCGACAGATTCGCTCTATCTTGTTCTGTGAACTATATTACGAATATGATTTGATGTGTTCTGCGCGTTTTCTATCCAGGCGTCACACTGAACTTTATCAAATGAATAACGATGTTAGTGGTCGTAACAGTTTTCTTATATCTGCTGCTTGTACCTATTACGGGTCGGTAACAGCTGCACATTCATTAAAAAGTGCATTGATCAAAAATAATTCCACGAACAATACTCCAAATTTTGTAAAATAGTTCACGTGAAAATTTCATTATCATGTTGCATGACATTGAAAATAATTAGGGATATCTTCTAAATATCACAAGCACGCAAAATCAAATGTAAGACATGTTTAAGAAATCACGGATCATGAATAATATTTCATGGTTATGTGAGCTATTTCACCAGCTATTTTATAATCCGACGTGACTATTGTACTAGGAATCAAGAACCAGTTCACGAATACATGCATACTATTGTAGGATTTCGTGAACTATTTCACGGGAGTGAATGGTATGTCGTGGTTGTTATACTAAGTATCATGAACTAGCTCACGAGAAAAAAATAATATTTCTTGATTTTGTGAACTATTTCACGAGAACGGATATTAGATAGTAACTATTATACTAGGATGCATGAATCAGGTCACGAATACATCAACAATGTTTCATAATTTTGTCAACTAGTTCACGAGCACGAATGGTCAGTCGTGATTATTTTATTAGGAATCATGCACCAGTTCACGAATACATGAATAATATTTCATGATTTTGTGAACTATTTCACGAGCACTGATATTTGATCGTACCTAATATATTGGGAATCATGAATTAGCTCTCCAGGATTGAATGGATTCATGAATAAAATTCCGAGATTCGTGAAATAGTTCACGAGAAAATATCCAAAATGTTTTGATTTCGTGAACTAATGTCCCTAAATGTATGAATAATATCATAAGTCGGGCTTTGGTTTTATGAATAGTGTTTATAAAGTTATGTACTAGGTAGGGAAAGTTATGAAAATTTAGAGCCATAGTACTGAAGTGAGAGCAAGGATATGAAATATACAAATAGGAAAAATAGCAGTGGCAGGGTCATTAGAAACAGGCTTAAAATCTTAGAGCTAATCTTTTGTCTTCTGCTGGCAAGAGTCGAGCTTAGGCAGCATAACTACGAACAAAATGTCTCCTGGTAAAGATAGACTTGTCCCTCTTTACTGTAAAAACCGACGTGATATTTTATTCTTGTGACTTATGTTCATGATATCAGCAGTATTATAACGATATTCATAATTCTTCTTCGCTTTATTGTGGTATGATGTTTTTGGATTACTATTGGATGTTTAACTCGGAGAAACATAACAATATGAACTGGACCATAAAAGTGTTACCAATAAACCAATTCGCGGTAACATGTTTTGGGAAATGTGCTGATAACACGATTTGTAACTCAATAGTTTATTTTGACCGCTCAACTCAGTTTTCATTTTCTGCTCGGACACACATTGAACGTTATCACGGGAATAACGATGTTCGAAATCCTAATAGATTTCTTACATTCACTGCTCGTAAATATGGCTGGTCACTACCAGCTAGACACAACCATATTGTATTTCATCATAAATATTTTGGGATAGTTCACTCAGAATTTTCAAAAGTTATATGAAAGTGAAAATGATTAGGGATATCTTCTAAATATTTCCAAGCACACAAGATAGATCGCGAATAATGTGGTATGAATCAAGAACCAGATCACGAATGCCTGTTAATTTATGATTTTGTGAACTATTCCACCAGCACATGGTAAGTCATGACTAATATACTAGGAATCCCGAGTCTAAAAATAATATCTTGCGATTACGTGAACTATTCCACGAAAACAAATAGTGAATCGAGGCTTATATATCATGCTATCATGAATATGTTCACGAGGCATAAGTAAAGTCATTAATATTGTTCCACGTTGAGTGAAAGAGTTCAACTAAGTATATTCAGACTGTTTACTATGCCATATTTCTCCTTAGCGAAAAACAATTTTGGTAAAACAAACTATTTTTTCTCCATATTCAAACTGTTTAGTTTTTGTGAACTAATGCATAACCCCGAAAACCAGATCATGATCAAGATGCATTAAATCATGAATTCGTTCACTGTCAGACTGTAAATGTTCTTTAATTTTAAAAAGAAAATAATCGACTAGACTTTTGGTTTATGAATTTTCATAAAGTTGTTAACTATTGCACTGTTTTCGTAATGTTCAAACCTAATTGTTCCAAAATTCACTATTTTGGGAACCATTAATTCCGTGTTGCATTTATGCCTCGAAGAAAACACCAATGAATTGGGTAAATACATCATTTCTCAATAGTTAGACACGAATCATTCCTATGAACGACATATTAAAATGTACGACAAAGTCGTGTTTGAGTTGAATGTACTTCAAGCCTGCTTTTATCCTCAGAAAATTGTGGATAACTAAATATCGAATAAATAAAATGGAATAATTGTATGTGTGTGATTTATGGACTCCCAAACGCCTTGCCGATTGCCATAAAAATGTATACGTAGTAGACAATTGTTATCTGCCCACCAGATGGCACTTCGGAACAAATTGCGTTTCACTCCTATTTCGTTGAAAGTCGCAGCAACGCGCGACGTGTATTAGCTAGTATCGAATAAAAATGGAACAATTCCGTTTTCAGCAAAGCTTCTTCATTCGACAAATATGTTATAACTTCATCAAATAAACACCTGGATCAAACATTATTACAGGTTCGGAAAGTAGAAAAAAATTCACCAAAGATTCAATCAACATAAACTAAATATACTAGAATTTGATGATTTGACTTTTATTGAAATATTTTGAATTTTCTAATTTCTCACGCGTTGTAACGTCACGTTCCATTATCGGTCATAACACAATCCTCTTCCAGTATATTCAGTAAATGTTGATTGAATCTTTCGTGGAATTTTGTCTACTTACTGAATCTGTAATAAGTTTAGATGTAGGACTTCATTTGATAAAGTTATAACATATTTATCGAATTAACAATCGTCAAATCGTTGTAACGTCATGAAAGAATGTAAGCAATTCCATCCGAAGAAGATCCGAAGAAGATACAATCACATTCAAAATGTTTCTTTTCTCTTTAGGTTTTCGTTGAGAAAATATAAAAAAATTGAAAAAATGTGTTTTTTTGCAATTTAGATTTTTAACACAAATTTTTGTTTTTGACATTTTTTTCAGTGTATATTTTTTTCGTACATAAATATTTATTCCCTGAAACTCGTTCTCAGAAAGTTATGCTTTATAAAAAAGAGTAATCGAACTAAAAAAATTGTAATTAAGGCACGTAGAAATGTTTACGCCCTTTTGAAAAATTGCTCTTGTATCAAAATATTGCAATTGTCAGTCATGGAGATTCGTAAACCGAACACAACTTCAAAGTTTCGTTCGAATCGACGATGGCCATATTTTTTGGAAGGCCGGTTTCTCATGGAATCCCTCATGTGTCAAATGTACTTTTGACGTAGGACTACGTCTTTGTTTTCGATATGGGGGTGCACTTTGCAAATTCAACAAAAATGGTATGTAACGAAAAGTGGTCCAATTTTAAACGCTTATAATTCAGTCTTTTCACGGTAAATTTTCAATTTTTTTGCGCATATCGCTCGGAAATACTTCTAAGAATAGATTCCAATAGATAAACCCAAAGATTTTTGATATCATGGCATTAAAATTTTAAATAATGTTCAACATAGTTAAAATACCACGCATTTGCACACAGAAGGCTGCGCTTCCCTAGTCTGGCACGACAGAGTTATGTACCTAACGCGCAACGCTTCTACGAATGACGTCATCATCGACTATTTAAAGAGCAGATTTGGTCGTGCAAGCTCAGTTGCCTCTTGGACAGCAGGCAGAGCAGAGCGCTGCGCTGCATGCTCCCACAGCCAGTGTAGCAAAGGCTAGCGTCGTGGTACTAGTTGTCTTTTTCGCACCACCCATCATCACCAGCGTTGACTCATTTTGATTTGTGCGTATCTTCCATTCGTGTCCGGACACGATGTACTGGCACAGCCTTTTGATTCAAGCACGGTACACCGTTCGCTTGGGTTTATTGTTTGAGGCGAATGTGTAGGTATATCCAAGTGTTGCGTGTATGATAGAAATCTTTCGTTGCGCGAAGCGAAAGCTTTCGGTTTTTCTTTGCGTTGTCGTCTCCATGACAGGCTAGGGAGACGAAAACTTTCTTAGAAACAAATTCACGCGAGTGGATAGAAGAAAGTGCAACGAAGGTTTATTATTTACGTTTCATCAATTTATTGATTCCACGAGATTCATTTCCACTCAACCTATCCCACTTTAATTCTACCAATACATAGGTACTACAAAGCCTATTTATGAATGGATGCACTGTTACTCAAAAAATTGTTGCAAAAAATGCATCTAAGTCCATCCATAAAACTATTTTCGATTCTTGTGTATGTTTTGCTTCGATATATATAATATATATTAAGACCACTGCATTCGCTACATTTATGTGTACTTTAGGAAAATTACAATGACGGCAAAATAAAACTATAAAGGTTGTCCTATACAAGAATTGTGACTGTATTGTCTAAAACATGATTTTTAAGCATCGGTCTGGTTGTTTACCGCACACAATAGAAAACTTTTTTAAATTTTAAAGCAGTTCCAGATATTAGTTCGGTTTTCCATCGCAGTTTTCTGTCTGCTTTCTTTAATCGGATTCGATCGCTCATTGTAAATGAAATGACCTGATGAGAAAGACGGTTTGATTCATGAAGTGAACTGTAGAAAGAAATGTTTGATTAATTATTAATCCAAATGTAATAAGAAATTTAATATTTCACGTATTGCCGTCCTAAGTCTGCAATTCGTATAACCCCATAGGGCTGTCCCTTGTAGTTTTTTATTTAAAGGTGAAAGTCACTTTTTCACTCTAACTCGAATACTGTTCTACTTTAAATTTTTTGGATTTTACATCGAAAATGGAGGTCACATATTGAAATTTCTCTCAGATTTTTCTTTTAATTTTGTATTGGCGGATGAACTCACAAATATCTAGCAATTTTGTCACACCCTCATCAACATTCATTTTTTTCGTATACATTTGCATCTTGCACTGCATCAGATACACTCGAGAATGTTTAGTTCGAGCTTAGTAGGATATAATTCTAATTTTTGTGACTGCAATCATTGTAAATGATGAACTGTACTTTACTTATGTAACTCAAATCAATTCTGCAATTTTACCCATCCTGTTAAGTATCAGAGATCAGAGATCTATCGAACGACATTGTATTTTCAATCAAAGCTTTTATTGTAGTCGAATGATAAAGTTTAAATTTTTTTAATCAGATCATGTATGGAAGAAATCGAGAAACTTATCTGGCCGAGCAACTATATCCTTGATTAAAATAAAACCTTAGTTCATCGTTCTGTTTCACAATTCCGACAGAACTCGCATTTTCCAGTAATAACGTCGAGCTGAAATGCACTATTATTCATCAAAACGAAATCGTATCACCAAAAAGTTAAAAAGAACGTAAAGAATTTAAGAAAAAATATTTGCACAATTAAAAATGGAATTTTATCACAAAATATCTAACTATGTTACATATAACGAAAGCTCAACCATGCATGTGGTTTTCGTCATTTACTTCCAATACTCGTTTGGTAACCTCCATTATAGATAATGAATAAAAGTATCTGAAACGAAACAAATCGATGTTTGGCCGTTGATTTGTTTCTGATCTACACTATGAATCTGTTGTTTTTGTTCTTTGCTAATCTTTAAACTAGCAATCGCGAAAAGTAGTAGCAATTCGTATATAAAATTCTATTGTCAATTCTGATGATACAGGAATTATGATACTGTTCCCCCAAGCTGAGTGTTCGAATCCTAACGAAGAACGATTGAGTTCTTATTAGATTATGAATTCTTCTTCATTTACGTATTTCAAAAACTTCGTATTCTGAGGTTTAGTTTTAATACTTATATTTTTTATGGTTCCGCCGAAAGATATCGTCGAATTAGGGTTGGACTGTATTCGCATTTTCAGACTAGAGGAAAATGGGGGGAATAGCCGGCTTAGTCATAATACCCTGAATACCCGCTTTCTATAACGGCAAAATAAAACTATAAAGCTTGTTCTATACAAGAACTGTGACTGTATTGTCTAAAACATGATTTTTAAGCATCGGTCTGGCTATTTACCGCACACAATAGAAAACTTTTTTAAATTTTAAAGCAGTTCCAGATATTAGTTCGGTTTTCCATCGCAGTTTTCTGTCTGCTTTCTTTAATCGGATTCGATCGCTCATTGTAAATGAAATGACCTGATGAGCAAGACGGTTTGATTCATGAAGTGAACTGTAGAAAGAAATGTTTGATTAATTATTAATCCAAATGTAATAAGAAATTAAATATTTCACGTATTGCCGTCCTAAGTCTGCAATTCGTACAACCCCATAGGGCTGTCCCTTGTAGTTTTTTATTTTAAGGTGAAGGTCACTTTTTCACTCTAACTCGAATACTGTTCTACTTTAAATTTTTTGGACATCATTTTCGGATTCAGCACACGATTTTACATCGAAAATGGAGGTCACATATTGAAATTTCTCTCAGATTTTTCTTTTGTATTGGCGGATGAACTCACAAATATCTAGCAATTTTGTCACACCCTCATCAACATTCATTTTCTTCGTATACATTTGCATCTTGCACTGTATCAGATAAACTCGAGAATGTTTATTTCGATAATTCTAATTTTTGTGACTGCAATTATTATAAATGATGAACTGTACTTTGCTTATGTAACTCAAATCAATTCTGCAATTTTACCCATCCTGTTAAGTATCAGAGATCAGAGATCTATCGAACGACATTGTATTTTCAATCAAAGCTTTTATTGTAGTCGAATGATATAGTTTAAATTATTTTAATCAGATCATGTATGGAAGAAATCGAGAAACTTATCTGGCCGAGCAACTATATCCTTGATTAAAATAAAACCTTAGTTCATCGTTCTGTTTCACAATTCCGACAGAACTCGCATTTTCCAGTAATAACGTCGAGCTGAAATGCACTATTATTCATCAAAACGAAATCGTATCACCAAAAAGTTAAAAAGAACGTAAAGAATTTAAGAAAAAATATTTGCGCAATTAAAAATGGAATTTTATCACAAAATATCTAACTATGTTACATATAACGAAAGCTCAACCATGCATGTGGTTTTCGTCATTTACTTCCAATACTCATTTGGTAACCTCCATTATAGATAATGAATAAAAGTATCTGAAACGAAACAAATCGATGTTTGGCCGTTGATTTGTTTCTGATCTACACTATGAATCTGTTGTTTTTGTTCTTTGCTAATCTTTAAACTAGCAATCGCGAAAAGTAGTAGCAATTCGTATATAAAATTCTATTGTCAATTCTGATGATACAGGAATTATGATACTGTTCCCCCAAGCTGAGTGTTCGAATCCTAACGAAGAACGATTGAGCTCTTATTAGATTATGAATTCTTCTTCATTTACGTATTTCAAAAACTTCGTATTCTGAGGTTTTTTTTTTAATATTTATATTTTTTATGGTTCCGCCGAAAGATATCGTCGAATTAGGGTTGGACTTTATTCGCATTTTCAGACTAGAGGAAAATGTGGTGAATAGCCGGCTTAGTCATAATACCCTGAATACCCGCTTTCTATAACTACAGTAGAAATTGGGACAGTATTGAGTAGCTTAAATCAAACTAAGAGTTAGTATTTATTGTGCATAATATAAATGTGCAAACAAATGTTCGATGTTAGCAAACTACCCAAATTTTGTTGACAAGTGAAATTATCCGTCAAACTATATAAGTGCAATTATACACATTCTAGTGATTTGTTTGTCGGAATGTAGACAAATATACGGATGCGCAGCACAATAGATGCTTTGAATATTATCATAAGGCAAACATGATATGAAATACTTTGAAAACTACCAATAATTATATTACTTAGGGTTTTGACGTCAAGTAACTCAGACAAAATCGAAGACCACTTGAGCAAGATGCTACAACAGGTACTTGTGATAAAATGTGAGAAAATCGACTTTTCTAAAACTGTGTTCCGAATTTCGTTCAACTGAAAAGAGATTTTCGAACGACGCTCCTATGATTGTTAGATGTTTAAAAAAATCGTCTCATTCAAAGTACTAATTGAATTACAGCTATCTGCGTTATATCAGACAGTCAGTCGATATTCCGTTGAATATTTGAATGAGCAAATTTTCATTCACTTCCTCCGAGAAATCGAGCCGGCAGCAGTAACCAGCTTTCCACACTAATCCACACTTCGGATAGATGGTCAAAATGGTAGCCGGGTTGAATTGGTTTTATTGAACGTAAAATTGTTCTCAATTTTTATAAAAAATCGTATTGTCTCATGACATGCTTAACCCATAAAAAATCTTTTCTCAATTGCACTGCGAAAAGAGTCGAGAAAGAATATCTTTACACTCCGTAAACTGGAACATATTAGAATACGCACAAGAAAATTGAATTTAGAGTCAATCTCAGGATTTCCTGAGTTGTTCAATAAACATCACCGCTTCCATTTTCGATCAATTTGAGTATTTTTACATTTCTTATAAAAGAAATGTATAGACTTCGCTCAGACTTTCAAGATTTTTTCCGAGGCCCTGAGGGCCGAGTCATATATACCAATCGACTCAGCTCGACGATTTGGGACAATGTCTGTGTGTGTGTGTCTGTGTGGGTATGTAACGGACAAACTCTCATTCTCTTTTCTCAGCAATGGCTGAACCGATCTTATCCAAACCAATTTTAAATGAAAGAACTAACAAACAGTACGAACGCTATTAATTTGTTTTTTGATTCTGATGTTTAGTTTCCAAGATAAGAATGTTTGAATGTGTAAAAATGCCGTTTTTTGCAGTTT
The DNA here is from genome assembly GCF_030247195.1 of Topomyia yanbarensis. Classification (NCBI taxonomy): domain Eukaryota; kingdom Metazoa; phylum Arthropoda; class Insecta; order Diptera; family Culicidae; genus Topomyia; species Topomyia yanbarensis. Next base: position 217,205,201 of record NC_080672.1, on the reverse strand, counting down.
TATACGAATACCTTTCGAACAAGCTATAGATTGTTGAAATCGGACTATTATGAAAAGAGATATTTAACATTAAATGCGGACGAAAGATTTTTATCCCAAACCAAAAACATGTAATCTATTATTAACGCCAAAACGGCTTATTTTAGGTCAATAGTATCTTCGGAGTATTTAATGGTGGCAATACGCCCTTTCTTTTGGTATTGTGCTTTTGCTGATTAATCCCCCTATGAGTGAGATATTTTCACAAATTTTCTTGGAAGTGATTATATCGAAATGATGCCTTCAACAAATTTGTAGCTCTTACTTTTGCGAATAATTTTACTGAAGACTTCAAATATCTATTTTGAATACTTTAAAAGTTATGGCTTGTTATTTGTCGCCTATTTATTGTTCAATATAGTAATAATCCATTGAAATAAGCCAAACATTATTACGATAAAACGAATTTTGTATTTCATTTTTATATCTACAACCGCTAGAAATAATCACCGAACACTTCCAAGTTGTCTGGAAGGAACTTGATAATTTATCAGTGCAAAAATGTTCATTTGTACGAATCTTCTGACTGCAATTTTTCTAACTTATAACCATCGGATCGATCTGAAACATATCGGAAAATGAAAGCGAAGTAAATAACTCCAAGCAACGGCGTAGCCAAGAGAAGGTTTTGGGGTTTAACACCATACAACTCAACCACACAAAAAAATTGGATTGAAGTTGAAAATTTATTGATGCTGACTGATTTAATTCAATACTACAATAACAATTATCTGATCCGTACATTGATAACCTGTTGTTGTAAACATCATGAGCACTTTTGATAAGTTGTCGGAATGGGGTCCTGGTATGTAACTGATCTATTGGTCTTGATTTCACAGTTGTCTAATAGCATCAATATCAAATTCCTGCCTGAAAATATTCCAATAGAAAAATCCAGAGTTCTGTAATCAATCATAATCCTCAGATTTCTTTTCAAATTGAGCTCGCTTTTGCAGAGATTTACTGTAATAAGGGTCTTTATTTAATAGAGAGCGAAGTTAAAACTGATTTAATGTCTATGAAACACAGAACTGCGTACCAAAAAATGCATAAATTTCAACATTTGCTAAATTGCATTTCTCATTCACTCTAAAATTCGTCAATCTAATCCCGACCCGGAGGGCTGAGTGTCATATGCCAATCGACTCAGTTCGTCGAGATCGGAAAATGTCTGTGTGTGTATGTATGTGTGTATGTATGTATGTGGAAAAAAATGTGACCTCTGTTAATAAGAGATGGCTGGATCGATTTGCACAAAGTTAGTCTCAAATGAAAGGTACAACCTTCCCATCGGCTGCAATTAAATTTTTTATTGATTGGACTTCCGGTTCCGGAGTTACGAGTTGAAGAGTGCAATCACACAGCAAATTCCCAAATAAACTGAAATGAAAGTTTTTCAAAATCTAATTTGTATTTTTGATGCCAAATGACTTTATAATGCATGAAACATTGAGATTTGATTTTAACTCGAAAAAAATAATGTTTGACGAAAATTGATTTTTTTGGACTTTGGTACATTTTTGCCTTTCTCATATGGAAAGGTTATGCAATCACTCTAAAAATCGTCAATCATACCGGCTCGGAGGGAGTATACAGTGAGGGGTTGCTACTTTAAAATTAAAACTAGTTTAAAATTTCTTAACAAGTTGAAAATTTTCGGCAGGACCTGGACCTCCCGGATCTTACTATGTGATACTGAAACATCGCTAGAAACCAGCGGCGGTCGAACGATGTCTCACTCTGGCAACTCTGGCGTTGGTTGGTTGGTGCTTTGGACGCTCTAGCTTCGTTTTAATAATTTTGTGTTGCTACCGTGTTTTAAAAATCGGTTGAATTGGTTTTATTGAACGTAAAATTGTTCTCAATTTTTATAAAAAAATCGTATTGTCATGAATTCGTATGCTTAACCCATAAAAAATCTTTTTTCAATTGCACTGCGAAAAGAGTCGAGAAAGAATATCTTTACACTCCGTAAACTGGAACATATTAGAATACGCACAAGAAAATTGAATTTAGAGTCAATCTCAGGATTTCCTGAGTTGTTCAGTAAACATCACCGCTTCCATTTTCGATCAATTTGAGTATTTTTACATTTCTTATAAAAGAAATGTATAGACTTCGCTCAGACTTTCAAGATTTTTTCCGAGGCCCTGAGGGCCGAGTCTTATATACCAATCGACTAAGCTCGACGATTTGGGACAATGTGTGTGTGTGTGTGTGTGTGTGTCTGTGTGTGTATGTAACGGACAAACTCTCATTCTTATTTCTCAGCAATGGCTGAACCGATCTTATCCAAACCAATTTTAAATGAAAGAACTAACAAACAGTAAGAACGCTATTAATTTGTTTTTGATTCTGATGTTTAGTTTCCAAGATATGAATGTTTGAATGTGTAAAAATGCTGTTTTTTGCATTTTTTTCAAATTATCTGCCGAAATTGACAACATAGATTACCAATTAATATATTTTTAGGCAGCTTATACAAATACTTTTCGAACAAGGTATAGATTGTTGAAATCGGACTATTATGAAAAGAGATATTTAACATTAAATGCGGACGAAAGATTTTTATCCCATTGCCAGAAATATGACCAAAAACATGTAATCTATTATTAACGCCAAAACGGCTTATTTTAGGTCAATAGTATCTTCGGAGTATTTGAGAGGCTGAGAGCAAGAGTGGGTTAAAAATTCGCTGCGAGCAAAAGCGGTATACGTTTTATTTAGAGCAAAACGTGTTTAAGTACCAGTCAGAGCAGAAATGGGATAAAAAAACCTTAGCGCAAAAGTGGGTTAAAAAGATATACCACTTTTGCCCTGAGAGGATATATATTCCATTTTTATTCTAAGAATGTTTTCAAAAATGATTTATCACCAATCAGGGAAAACCATCATCAATATGGGTATCATTTGAAAGGAGGTGGTTAGTAGATATGGGAAATCGATAATTACGCCATTTTGAATTCCAAGATGGCGACTTCCGGTTACCACAAAATAGTGAGAACCACCATCAATATGGGTGTCATTTGAAAGGGGATGGTGAGCAGACATCGAAAATTGACCATTACCACCATTTTGAAATCCAAGATGGCGATTTCCGGTTACCACAAAATAGTGAGAACCACCATCAATATGGGTGTCATTTGAAAGGGGATGGTGAGCAGACATCGAAAATTGACCATTACCGCCATTTTGAAATCCAAGATGGCGACTTCCGGTTACCACAAAATAGTGAGAACCACCATCAATATGGGTATCATTTGAAAGGAGGTGGTTAGTAGATATGGGAAATCGATAATTACGCCATTTTGAATTCCAAGATGGCGACTTCCGGTTACCACAAAATAGTGAGAACCACCATCAATATGGGTATCATTTGAAAGGAGGTGGTTAGTAGATATGGGAAATCGATAATTACGCCATTTTGCATTCCAAGATGGCGACTTCCGGTTACCACAAAATAGTGAGAACCACCATCAATATGGGTGTCATTTGAAAGGGGATGGTGAGCAGACATCGAAAATTGACCATTACCGCCATTTTGAAATCCAAGATGGCGACTTCCGGTTACCACAAAATAGTGAGAACCACCATCAATATGGGTATCATTTGAAAGGAGGTGGTTAGTAGATATGGGAAATCGATAATTACGCCATTTTGAATTCCAAGATGGCGACTTCCGGTTACCACAAAATAGTGAGAACCACCATCAATATGGGTATCATTTGAAAGGAGGTGGTTAGTAGATATGGGAAATCGATAATTACGCCATTTTGAATTCCAAGATGGCGACTTCCGGTTACCACAAAATAGTGAGAACCACCATCAATATGGGTATCATTTGAAAGGAGGTGGTTAGTAGATATGGGAAATCGATAATTACGCCATTTTGAATTCCAAGATGGCGACTTCCGGTTACCACAAAATAGTGAGAACCACCATCAATATGGGTGTCATTTGAAAGGGGATGGTGAGCAGACATCGAAAATTGACCACCACCGCCATTTTGAAATCCAACATGGCGACTTCCGGTTACCACAAAATAGTGAGAACCACCATCAATATGAGTGTCATTTGAAAGGGGATGGTGAGCAGACACCGAAAATTGACCACCACCGCCATTTTGAAATCCAAGATGGCGACTTCCGGTTACCACAAAATAGTGAGAACCACCATCAATCAATGTTCCGAAATTTCAAAATCAGTTACCTATTTCTGCCTGTATTTACCGAAACCGACATTCAGATTCAACGCCTCCCTCATGCATTTACTTTCCCACTGACTGAAATTTCATGCAGAATCGAATGCTTGAGTGCAGAGGAAATATAAATTCATTCACCAACCAAAGCATTCATTTGTTATTATGTCGACATTTTGAAGGCAGAATTTAGCATCTTCTACATTTTCGAGCATAAGTGAACTGCGTACTTTATATCTGGTGCACCTTTGATCAATAATCCCTCTCAGAGCTAGCATAGAAATAAAATTCACTTTGCTTCTGAAACTGAACATGTCCGTACCTGAAAGCGCTGCGTCGGGAGAACGAATGACGATGGAAACGAATCAAAAATTTCATTCATCGCAGCGGGCGTGAATTGAATTTCGTTTTCTTTCAAGTTCATGCAGCGATGTCAATTTTTTTACGCTCTGCCATCAATATTGGTGTCATTTGAAAGGAGATGGTGAGCAGACACCGAAAATTGACCATTACCGCCATTTTGAAATCCAAGATGGCGACTTCCGGTTACCACCAAATAGTGAGAACCACCACCAATATGGGTGTCATTTGAAAGGAGATGGTGAGCAGACATCGAAAATTGACCATTACCGCCATTCTGAATTCCAAGATGGCGACTTCCGGTTACCACAAAATAGTGAGAACCACCATCAATATAGGTGTCATTTGAAAGGGGATGGTGAGCAGACACCGAAAATTGACCATTACCGCCATTTTGAAATCCAAGATGGCGACTTCCGGTTACCACCAAATAGTGAGAACCACCACCAATATGGGTGTCATTTGAAAGGAGATGGTGAGCAGACATCGAAAATTGACCATTACCGCCATTCTGAATTCCAAGATGGCGACTTCCGGTTACCACAAAATAGTGAGAACCACCATCAATATAGGTGTCATTTGAAAGGGGATGGTGAGCAGACACCGAAAATTGACCACCACCGCCATTTTGAAATCCAAGATAGCGACTTCCGGTTACTACAAAATAGTGAGAACCACGATCAATATGGGTGTCATTTGAAAGAGGATGATCAGCAGACACCGAAAATTGATCATTACCGCCATTTTGAAATCCAAGATGGCGACTCCCGGTTAACACAATATAGTGAGAACCACCATCAATATGGGTGTCATTTTATAGGGGATGGTCAGCAAACACCAAAAATTCACCATCACCGCCATTTTAAAATCCAAGATGGCGACTTCCGGTTATCACAAAATAGTGAGAACCACCATCAATATGGGTGTCATTTGAAAGGAGGTGGTTAGCAGACACCGAATATTGATTATTACAGCCATTTTGAAATCCAAGATGGCGACTTCCGGTTACCACAATATAGTGAGAACCACCATCAATATGGGTGTCATTTGAAAAGGGGTGTCAGTAGATATCGGAAATTGATTATTACGTAATTTTGAAATCCAAGATGGCGACTTTCAGTTACCACAAAATAGTGAGAACCACCATTAATATGGATGTCATTTAAAAAGGGTCAGTAGACATCGGAAATCGATTGTTACGCCATTTTGAAATCCAAGATGGCGACTTCCGGTAACCACAAAGTAGAGAGAACCATCATCAATATGGGTGTCATTTGAAAGGGGTGGTCAGTAGACATCGGAAATCGACAATTAGGCTATTTTGAAATCCAATATGGTCACTTCCGGTTACCAGAAAATAGTGAGAACCATCATAAACATGGGTAACGTTTGAAAGGGGGTGTTCAGTAGTAGCCCTTTTGAGATCCGATGTTCGCTGATCCCGAAATGTCATCTTTTCATGCTGGTATCACCAGTTTGCTTGACTGCTACAGTCTAAATCTGCTGCGCCAAACGAATAATGTGGTGAACGAGAACAACAGAATCCTTGATCTCTGTTTTTCGAGCAAATCTGACTACGCGCCAAAAGTTACCGCAGCACCGTTCCCCCTGGTAAAGACTGTTAGACACCACCCTCCCCTGCATATATTGCTTGAAGCCATTCGAGTGAAGCATGACTGCAATGCTTCTGACACCGTCAGCTATAATTTTAGAAAAGCCAACTATAATAGCATTATTGACTTCCTGTCGAATATCCACTGGACTGAAATTCTCGACAATGATGATGTCAACGTTGCAGTGCAGACCTTCTCCAATGTTATGAGCTATGCTATCGATCGCTATGTACCCAAAAGAAGTGGCCTTCAATCTAAGCACCCAGCGTGGCACACTGCCGAGCTGAGACGGTTAAAAGCGACTAAAAGAGCCGCTCTGAAGAAGTACTCCAAGTTTGGGGGCTACGTGCTGCGACATCACTACGTTCATGTTAACCAAGTCTATAAAAAGACATCGAAGCGTTGCCATGCCGATTACTTGCGAAACGTGCAACGTAAGTTGAAGTCCGAACCTAAAACATTCTGGAAGCATGTAAACGAGCAAAGAAAGGAATCCGGGTTGCCTTCAACGATGAGCTATGGAGGACGTATGAGCTCTAGTTTACAGGAGATCTGCCAACTATTCTCTGAAAAGTTCGCGAGTGTTTTCTCCAACGAGAAGTTGACACCGACCCAGGCTTCACGCGCGGCTCTCAATATACCTCAATCATACCAGTCTTTGAACTCTATCAATATCGACAATAATATGGTACAACTGGCGGTTAGGAAAATGAAGGCTTCAACCTCGGCAGGCCCAGATGGTATACCAACTATTATTCTAAAAAAATGCTCTGCCGGTCTAATTGAACCTCTTTGTCATCTGTTTCAATTGTCGCTAACAACCGGAGTATTTCCCGAACTCTGGAAATCCTCCTTTATGTTTCCAGTTCACAAAAAAGGTGATAAAAAGGTAGTTGACAACTACCGTGGTATTACAACGCTAAGCGCAGTTCCTAAGCTGTTTGAAATGGCTGTGTTGGAACCCATCTCCAGCCACTGCAAACAGTATATCTCCGAGACTCAGCATGGATTTATGCCGAAACGTTCAACATCTACGAATCTTCTGTCGTTCACAACATATGTTACAGATGCTATGTCGGACGGCCTTCAAACTGACGTTATCTACACGGACCTTTCAGCTGCTTTTGACAAGATAAATCACGCTATTGCAGTGGCAAAATTGGATAGACTCGGCTTTGGTACTAATATTCTCCGTTGGATGCAATCGTATCTCAGTGATCGTCGTCTAGCAGTCAAGATAGGTGATTGTGTATCCGAAGAGTTCTGTGCTTCATCTGGTATTCCGCAAGGCAGCCATCTCGGTCCATTGATTTTTCTTCTGTATTTCAACGACGTTAACTTTTGTTTAGAAGGACCACGGTTGTCTTTCGCCGACGACCTCAAGTTATACCATAGAATCCGGAATACTCATGATGCAGCTTTCCTTCAACGCCAACTGGAAACCTTTGCGGAATGGTGCGAGATCAACCGAATGACCCTAAACCCCAAGAAATGTACGGTCATTACGTTCTCGAGGAAAAAAACGCCAATTCGATTCGATTACTGTCTAGCTGAATCCACAATTGACAGAGCGAATTGCGTCAAAGATCTCGGAGTTTTTCTCGATGAACAACTGACGTTTAAACAGCATATCAGCTATATTGTCGCAAAGGCATCACGCTGTTTGGGGTTCATAATGAGAATATCTAAGCACTTTTCAGATATTTACTGCTTGAAATCTCTCTACTGCTCACTCGTTCGATCAACTCTGGAATATTGTTCAGTTGTGTGGAACCCTCATTATCTCAACGGCGTCCATCGAATTGAGGCAGTACAGCGCAGATTTGTTCGGTTTGCCCTTCGTCGATTGCCTTGGAGCAACCCTCACCAGCTGCCAAGTTATGAAAGCCGGGGTTTGCTTATTGGACTCGATACATTGCAAGTGCGACGGGATCTATTCCGTGCTATGACGATTTCGGATATTTTGCAAGATCGAATTGACTGCCCCGAGCTTCTCAGTGCGATAAACATGAACGTTCGCCCTCGCGCCCTTCGCAATAATTTATTCCTCCGATTACCTCTTCGCCGGACTAACTATGGAGTGAACGGTGCCATCATTGGTTTGCAGCGGACTTTCAACAGAGTTTCATCCGAGTTCGATCTTCACATTCCACGTAGCAGATTACAATTTGACTTTTTAAATAGATTAAGAAATTATCATTAGGACCACACTGTGTCTGTTGATATTAATTATAAAATAAAAATTTCCGAATTCTTTCACTGGAAACATTACATTGCAACAACACGGTTTTATGCCTAAATGATCGACAACGACCAACCTGCTCTCGTTTACAACATATGTACTCGATGGATTTACTGACGGATTTCGAACTGATGCTATTCACATGGATCGGTTCGGCCTTCGACAAAATCAACCATGATGTCGCAATAGCGAAGCTGCACAAACTCGGTATTCATGGACAACTTCTGCGTTGGTTCCTCGATGGAAGGCAATTCCAAATCAGCATTAAGGACTGTCTATCTGTACCATTCTTCACTACATCCGGCATCTCAATAGGTAGCCATCTCTGTCCATTAATTTTCCTCCTCTACTTTAATGACATCAATATTAAATTACAAGGACCCCGCCTTTCTTTCGCCCATGATATGAAAATCTTTCGACAAATACGGGATAAAACCGATTCCGAGTTTCTTCAGAGTGAACTGGAAAGCTTTAGTACGTGGTATGACCTAAACAGAATGGTTTTACATCCGAGTAAATGCTCAATCGTTACGTTCACTTGGAAACGCTATCCGATTCAGTTTAACTACCATTTATTCGACTCGAGCACTCCAAGACACTCTCACGTCAAAGGTGGTGGAGTCATCATGGATGCAGCACCACACACTTCATACTTCGTGGATGAGGCATGAAGACAATAAAGATAAAACAACCCAATGCAAAAGCATGGGAGGTATGAGCCTAGAAGCGCAAGAGCATGGGAGGTATGAGCCTAGAAGCGACCGGGCCCACTATATGTTGGATACTGTCAACGTCTGTACATCAACATACGGATACCACCCCCTGGATAAGAATGATCGACCCGCGCGAAATTAAAACTTTGTGATTTGTTTCTCGCATCAATAAAAATATTATATATGCAATTCCATATTAATTTTAGTAGTTTTAAAATAGGTTATATGAGGAAAAAAGCGAAAAAATGCTAATTTTCAATAAAATTGCTTTTGGTTCACTTCAATCCATTTTTGGGTTTATTAATATTCCTTGGATCTTCAAATTTTAAATGTGTATGAAATGACACCCATACTGATGGTGGTTCTCACTATTTTGTGGTAACCGGAAGTTGCCATCTTGGAATTCAAAATGGCAGTAATGGTCAATTTTCGGTGTCTGCTGATCATCCTCTTTCAAATAACACCCATATTAATGGTGGTTCTCACTATTTTGTGGTAACCGGAAGTCGCCATCTTGGATTTCAAAATGGCGGTGAAGGTCAATTTTCGATGTCTGCTCACCATCCTCTTTCAAATGACACCCATATTGATGGTGGTTCTCACTATTTTGTGGTAACCGGAAGTCGCCATCTTGGATTTCAAAATGGCGGTGAAAGTCAATTTTCGATGTCTGTCCCTTTCAAATGACACCCATATTGATGGTGGTTCTCACTATTTTGTGGTAACCGGAAGTCGCTATCTTGGATTTCAAAATGGCGGTGAAAGTCAATTTTCGATGTCTGCTCACCATTCCCTTTCAAATGACACCCATATTGATGGTGGTTCTCACTATTTTGTGGTAACCGGAAGTCACCATCTTGGATTTCAAAATGGCGGTGAAAGTCAATTTTCGATGTCTGTCCCTTTCAAATGACACCCATATTGATTGGGGTTTTCACTATTTTGTGGTAACCGGAAGTCGCTATCTTGGATTTCAAAATGGCGGTGAAAGCCAACTTTCGGTGTCTGCTCACCATTCTCTTTCAAATGACACCCATATTGATGGTGGTTCTCACTATTTTGTGGTAACCGGAAGTCGCCATCTTGGATTTCAAAATGGCGGTGAAAGTCAATTTTCGATGTCTGCTCACCATTCCCTTTCAAATGACACCTATATTGATGGTGTTCTCACTATTTTGTGGTAACCGGAAGTCGCCATCTTGGAATTCAAAATGGCGGTAATGGTCAATTTTCGGTGTCTGCTGATCATCCTCTTTCAATGACACCCATATTGATGGTGGTTCTCACTTTTTTGTGGTAACCGGAAGTCGCCATCTTAGATTTCAAAATGGCGGTGGTGGTCAATTTTCGGTGTCTGTTGATCATCCTCTTTCAAATGACACCCATATTGATGGTGGTTCTCACTATTTTATGGTAACTGGAAGTCACCATCTTGGATTTCAAAATGGCGGTGAAGGTCAATTTTCGATGTCTGCTCACCATCCCCTTTCAAATGACACCCATATTGATGGTGTTTCTCACTACTTTGTGGGAACCGGAAGTCGCCATCTTGGATTTCAAAATGGCGGCAATCGTCAATTTCCGATGCCTATTGACCTATACGGATCCTATATTACACGATTTCTAAGGCATCGAAAAATTTAGTAAAATTTCATTTCCCACAAATCCGAATAAGAAAATTCTGATTCTTTTCTTAGCGCAAAAATGGGTTAATATTCTATACCAGTCTTTCCCTGAAAATTTTGTCGAACCATTTTTGCGCGAATTAATATTTGATCCACTTTTGCCTGAGGTGTGATGACTATACCATTTCTGATCTAACAGAATATTTTAACCCACTTTTGCTCTGAACAAAATTTTAACCCACTCTTACTCTCAGCCTCTCATTTAATGGTGGCAATACGCCCTTTCTTTTGGTGTTGTGCTTTTGCTGATTAATCCCCCTATGAGCAGGGATGCCAAAGGTACTGGAAAATACATTTTTTTCGGTATATTTACATTTGCACAAGCCGTACAGCGACGCATTGCTACAGCTCTTGCCAGAACGGTAGCCAAATCGAGTACATTTTCCCGTAGAGCAGTAGAATACATTTTTGTTTTGCTGCTGTACTCCGACTGCTCGGTGAGACTGTGGCGTAGTAATGTTTGTTCTCTCGCTTTGTACACTTTTCTCTGCGTAGTCAAAGGGAGAGGCCCGCATACGAAAGCGATGATGCTGGTCGTGGTGTATACGAATCGCATTTATTGCCGTAGTTTGTGATTGAATATATTGAATAGATTAGAAATATTAAAAGGTGTAAAATAAGGAAAGAGAAGCTGTACCGCTCGCGTCTGGTGGCTGTACTGGGAGCAGTATTTCTTTGTCATGTTACTGCTTTGCTTACAGACTGCCGTACAGCGCTGGGCGTCCTGCAATAGCAAACGACGGCAGCGTCAAAAGAGAAATGAGAATGTAGGCAGAAAAAATACAGGCGCAGAAAAGGTAGGCATCCTTGCCTATGAGTGAGATATTTTCACAAATTTTCTTGGAAGTGATTATATCGAAATGATGCCCTTAACAAATTTTGTAGCTCTTACTTTTGCGAATAATTTTACTGAAGACTTCAAATATCTATTTTGAATACTTTAAAAGTTATGGCTTGTTGTTTGTGGATTACCTTTTGTCGTCTATTTATTGTTCAATATAGTAATAATCCATTGAAATAAGCCAAACATTATTACGATAAAACGAATTTCGTATTTCATTTTTCTATCTACAACCGCTAGAAATAATCACCGAACACTTCCAAGTTGTCTGGAAGGAACTTGATAACTTATCAGTGCAAAAGTGTTCATTTGTACGAATCTTCTGACAGCAATTTTTCTAACTTATAACCATCGGATCGATCTGAAACATATCGGAAAATGAAAGCGAAGTAAATAACTCCAAGCAACGGCGTAGCCAAGAGCAGGTTTTGGGGCTTAACACCATACAACTCAACCACACAAAAAAAAAATTGGATTGAAGTTGAAAATTTATTGATGCTGACTGATTCAATTCAATATAACAATAACAATTATCTGATCCGTACATTGATAACCTGTTGTTGTAACCTGTTGTTGTTGTGAGGACTTTTGATAAGTTGTCGGAATGGGGTCCTGATATGTAACTGATCTATTGGTCTTGATTTCACAGTTGTCTAATAGCATCAATATCAAATTCCTGCATGAAAATATTCCAATAGAAAATTCCAGAGTTCTGTAATCAATCATAATCCTCAGATTTCTTTTCAAATTGAGCTCGATTTTGCAGAGATTTACTGTAATAAGGGTCTTTATTTAATAGAGAGCGAAGTTAAAACTGATTTAATGTCTATGAAACACAGAACTGCTGACCAAAAAATGCATAAATTTCAACATTTGCTAAAATGTTTTTGCCTTTCTTATTCACTCTAAAATTCGTCAATCTAATCCCGACCCGGAGGGCTGAGTGTCATATGCCAATCGACTCAGTTCGTCGAGATCGGAAAATGTCTGTGTGTGTATGTATGTGTGTATGTGGAAAAAATGTGACCTCTGTTAATAAGAGATGGCTGGATCGATTTGCACAAAGTTAGTCTCAAATGAAAGGTACAACCTTCCCATCGGCTGCAATGAATTTTTTTTATTGATTGGACTTCCGGTTCCGGAGTTACGAGTTGAAGAGAGCAATCACACAGCAAATTCCCAAATAAACTGAAATGAAAAATTTTCAAAATCTAATTTGTATTTTTGATGCCAAATGACTTTATAATGCATGAAACATTGAGATTTGATTTTAACTCGAAAAAAATAATGTTTGACAAAAATTGATTTTTTTGGACTTTGGTACATTTTTGCCTTTCTCATGTAGAAAGGTTATGCAATCACTCTACAAATCGTCAATCATACCGGCCCGGAGGGAGTATGCAGTGAGGGGTTGCTACTTTAAAATTAAAACTAGTATAAAATTTCTTAACAAGTTGAAAATTTTCGGCAGGACCTGGACCTCCCGGATCTTACTATGTGATACTGAAACATCGCTAGAAACCAGCGGCGGTCAAACGATTTCTCACTCTGGCAACCCTGGCGTTGGTTGGTTGGTGCTTTGGGCGCTCTAGCTTCGTTTTAATAATTTTGTGTTGCTACCGGGCTTTTCGCGTTTGTGTGGAGTCGTTGGTGTAGATGCAGTGTCGGTGGAGTGAAGGCGGTGCGATTGTAACTACCGGATTGAGTTCTGTCGTAAAGTTCAATAGCTGATTCTTGTCGGTGGAGTGCATCCATCTTCCTTCCAGAAATTTCATACACGATCAGTTTTCGAGTAGTCTGTTGACAGCCGCTAACGAAGAATTTCTCATTGTCGATAGGGCATTGTACTAAAGCAAGATGGCAAAGTAATTGTAACATGCGATAACAAAAGCAAAACAATGATGCTGAAGATCAAATCATCTGCTTAATTTGCAAGAAAACTGAACAGGACGCAAGCAAAGTGATAGATAGTACCTCTTGTTTCAACAGTGTGAACTTTAGGTGCAAAAGAATCTATGCTAACAGAGTACAAAAGACACGTCAACAACCATTTTTCGTCTGTTCCACAAACTGTGCCGATATACACCAGCGCTTGAGTGAAAAATCAGGATTCGTTATGCTAGTATCCGATCTTAATGAATCAGTGCGAGCTACAATCAGGGCCGAAATCGACTCAGTGAATGTAAAAATCGATACGTCTCAACGTACTTTGATGGAAGAGTTCAAGTCTTTCAAACATGACTTTGAGGATCTAAAGAACGAAAATATTGAGCTGAAGCGGAGTCTGGACACCCTCACTGATAAATACAACTCATTGGTAAAGCTAGTGTACACACTGGAGACAGAGGTTGATAAAAACACTCGCGGATCGTTGCTAACTAACGCAGTAGTGCTTGGAGTGCCAGTTCGTGAGAAGGAAAACACAGCTGAAGTCATGAAAGAGCTGTGTAACTCAGTGTCGTGTGTACTTCCAGAAGGCGCTATCATATCGGCAAAAAGAATTTTGTCCAAGGGTAACAAGCAACCTGCACCACCCATTAAAGTTGTCTTTGCGGACGTGGAGACAAAGGAGCAGTTATTAGCTAAAAAAAAGAAGCATGGCAAGCTTTCCTCGGGATCGATCAACCGTATGCTGGGAAGTCACTAAACCGTATGGGAAGTCACTAAACGTGATCATTCGGGATGAACTGCCGCCTTTAAGCCTGTCATTTCTGAATGAGCTGAGAGAACTACAAGAGATACTTGGCATTAAATATGTATGGCCCGGGCGGCACGGTAATATCTTGCTTAGACGTCAAGAGGGTGCAAACGTAGAAGTAATAAGGACTCGGGAGGACGTTAAGCGTGTTGCGCAAGCACACTTTGAGAGGGCCTTGTCGTCATCGTCACATAGCAACATGTTGTCGATCTTGGAGCCGTCCCCCAAGCGCACCTGTCCGTGATCATCAAGCTTTTCCGTTTATCAGTGATTAATTGTTTGTAATAATGGATTTTTCAAATAAATATTATACTTCATATGAATATTTCTGTAAATCGAAGATAATAGAAAATGATTTTAAAGTCATTCAAATTAATGTAAGAGGATTAAATAATACGACTAAATTTGATTACCTGCTCGAATGTATTGATGCATATAGAGGAAAATTTGATGTTATTGTTCTCTCAGAAACGTGGTTAAAGGATGACCGCACATCGTTGTATCATATCAAAGGTTACTCCTCGGTATTTGCCTGTAGAACTGAAACAACTGGAGGAGGCTTAGCTGTGTTCGTACAGGAATAGCATAAAGCTAAGGTTAAACTAGTTCAAAACGTTGCTGAGTTCCATGTGTTGTGAATGTATCGAATTCAACAGTATGAGTCGTAAAATGCAACTACATTCATTTTATCGTCCTCCATCACAGAGCCATAAACCGTTTTTTGACGTTTTGGAGAGTATATTTTGTAACTCGAATAGTGATTGCTTGATAGTGGGAGATATAAATATAGGCAGCCCTAAGTTTGCGCCGCTAAAACTACAAAAATGATCCCTAAAAAAATGAAAAACGATCCATAAAAAAGCTGTCCATGTTGCATAAAACAAAACTGAAAATCCATAAAACAGTGTGAATGATCCATAAAAAAGGGTGATTTGATCCATAGATTATGTAAACTTGAACCATAAAATGGTCGCAAAAGAGCACTAAAATAGTAATAAAATGTCCCATAAAAATATTGGAAATGTTCCATAAAATGAAACATTTTCGCCATAAATTAACTGACATTGATCCATAGAATATTAACAATGTACATTAAAACACGTTGATATGTTCCATAATATCGACAAAAATTTATTACACGGTATTACAAAATGGAGCAATAAAATGTTAGAAAAAGTTCCATAAATTTGATGAAAATGTTTGCTAAATAATTTTTCTTGGTCCATAGAAGATGTAAAAATGAACATTAGAAATGATTCATATATCGAACATTAAATTATGGTTCATGGATATTTACAAAACGATCCATAAGAAAAGAAAATGTAAAACGATCCAATAATATGTGCTTATGCACCAGAAAAATTAAATTTAATGAATTCATGCGAAATTTTTACTATTCGAACTAATAATAAAGTTTATTACATTTGGTTGTAATGTCAAACTACAACACACAATGCATACATTATAGTTAAACTTCAGCTTCCGTATCCCATTAGTCAGGTAACTGACCTTAGCTAAGCTGAAATCATTATGGCAACTCTTTAAACGGCAGGGTATCTATGATATTAGCGCGCTGAGAGTTATTAGACCACGGACACAGGCTGGTATGAGTCGCAAATACCAACTATTTGAAGCGAAAACGGACACTTTATACACGAACACTGACTAATGTGGCTACGCCACATCGCTTTCCAGTGCACTAGCTATAGCCCCTATGTTTAAGTAAACCGGGCAAACGAGAGGACCACTGGTTCGCTTGCAATTTCAGCTACGGGTTAATCTATGCCTCGTCCAACGGATCCTCAGCGGCTTTGCGTCGCTTCGGATCCTTGGCCTCGGATATGCGGCCAAGCCGCATCACACTAGCTCCCAGTATAAGCTCATTTGTTAAACACTGTCACTGTTACACCCAAAATCCGACGGGTATGTTTCTATTACTTTTGGGTAAGATTCTATTGTGTTTTCGGTAACAGACCACGCAATTGCGCATTGCGGTATTAAACTCATATTCCCGCAAAGGTATTAAACGGTGGAATGACGAATTTCGGTTGCTGTTCATGTATGCGCATCACACAATCAAACACTTTTTCAGTATGTGTCAACCTCGGCTCTGTTCGGATGTAGGATAATTCGGTCGATTGCTATGATAGTATTAGTACCGTGTCAAACCAACCGGAATCCTGGCGGATCTCTGACCAAATTCAGGCTGGAATTTGCACCAATATTCGCAGAAACCAGCCAGAATTACGGATTTTTTACTGGGTAGGTTGGATAGTGGAATAAAAAGTTTAGGCGGTTTCCGGATCCGGCCTAGCTGCCAGATCCGGACCAGCCCCCAAATCCAGACCTCCCGGATCCAAACACGTGCCCAGGTCCGAACCAGCTCCCGGATCTGGACCTGTCCCCGGATCCGGACTAGTACCCGGATCCAGCCCATCCCCTTTTCCCCTTACCAAGTCCGGACCTGAACCAGACCTGGTGCTTAGATCCAGACAAGTGTCTGGATCCGGACCCTCGGTTCGGATACTTGGATCCAAACCATAGGTCTTGCTTCCCGTACATGACGGGAAGGACTGTTCATGTTTTGTGCAGTCGCTACCTTGCTGTTAACGTCCGTGATAGAAAAGAAATTTCAATTTAACACCAGCCGAAATACCCCACCACTATTCCGAGTCGTTTTTTCTGACTGTGCTTTGAAGCTAGCCGAGTGTGAGGCGATCTTCAAATACGGAATGTGTCGTGTAGAGAAAATCGAATCTCGTCTTTGTCCACATAGTGTTCACTTCACTTGATGCGCAATACAATGACAAGCGAAGTGCTACACACTTCCAGACAATCCGACGCGATAATATTTATTGAATAAGAATTGATGAAACATGAGAGCGACGCAAAGAAGATTTGAATGTTTGTGTTGGTTTTGTCGTTTGAGGAATTTTTGTTGTGACCGTTTTAGCATGAAACGTCTCGCTATTAAAGCATTTTTTTCTTTTTACCGTAAAGGTATTACGGCCGAGTTTTGAGTGTATTAGTATTATTAAGCATAACTTATTTTTCCAGTTTACCGTAAAATTTCGCCTGAATTCATTAAATTTAATTTTTCTAGTGCATAAGCACATATTAATGGATCGTTTTACATTTTCTTTTCTTTTGGATCGTTTTGTAAAAATTCATGAACCATAATATAACGTTCGATATATGAATCATTTCTAATGTTCATTTTTACATCTTCTATGGACCAAGAAAAATTATTTAGCAAACATTTTCATCAAATTTATGGAACTTTTTCTAACATTTTATTAATCCATTTTGTAATACCGTGGAACATTTTTGTCGATATTATGGAACATATCGACGTGTTTTAATGTACATTGTTAATATTCTATGGATCAATGTCAGTTTATGGCGCAAATGTTTCATTTTATGGAACATTTCCAATGTTTTTATGGGGCATTGGTTGATTTTAATTGCGCTTTTATTACTATTTTAGTGCTCTTTTGCGATCATTTTATGGTTCAATTTTACATAATCTATGGATCAAATCATCCTTTTTTATGGATCATTCACACTGTTTTATGGATTTTCAGTTTTGTTTTTTGGAACATGGACAACTTTTTTATGGATCGTTTTACAATTCTTTATGGATTATTTTAAATATTTTATATGCAAAAGTATATTTTCCCATAAATACATCTATCAATAAAATTGAAAACAGTGTGGTGAAGGAATACTTTTCTCTTCTACGGTCGTACAACTTTGCGGTGACCAACTCTGTACCAAGTAGACCAGCATCTCAGGCTATACTAGACCATTCGATCTGCTGCTCGACTCTGCAGACCTGAGCTGTTCACAACGATACGATATTCACGGAAATCAGCGATCATATTTTTATCGTCACAACTTTAAAATGCATATACAAATCGACTCCAACCGTTCTAGAAAAATATATTGTAGATCTGCCATTTGAACACCGAGTTTGTTTCCTTCTTGAGTAATATTCCGTCCGATATGCCTCCTTTCGCAAAACTATTTATGATTACTGAAGAATACCGATAAATCAATCGTCGCAACTCCAGAAAAATAACTATAAATGCAACGATTAAATCGTCTCTCTGTCCTTGGATCAATGTTGACATATGGAATCTAATTCGACATAAAAACAGCCTGATTAAGAGATATAAGCGTCGCCCTAACGATTCGCAGCTAAAATCCTTGCTTGACCAAGTGTCAAAAAGATTGATAGATTCGAAACGTAGGGCAAAGAACCAGTATTTCAACAGTTTACTGAACGCTTCAAATCAGAAACATCAATGGAAACTGCTCAATGAAGTATTAGAACGTAGGAAAGGTAAAAACGATTTACTTACGCTAAAGAATGGTGATGATACGGTTTCAGATAGTGATGCAATCAGTGAGATATTTAATGATCATTTTAGTCAGATGGGGCCTAAGCTTGCATCGAAAATTGACAGTGATCGTGATATAATGCGGTTCAATTCGATCGAATATAACCCGTCAACGATTTTTATTGCTCCAGCATACAGGACCTGAAAAAAGCGTTCGATGCGTTGGATCACGAGCTCTTATTGCGGAAGTTAGCGGCTTACGGAATTTGCGGAACTGCTAATGATATTCTACGGAGCTACCTAACAAATCGCTCACAATATGTTGCTGCAAACGGTGCTGTGAGTTCTTCGCGAGCTATGACAGCAGGTGTTCCACAGGGAAGCAACCTTGGGCCATTGTTGTTTTTAATATATATATATATATATATATATATATATATATATATATATATATATATATATATATATATATATATATATATATATATATATATATATATATATATATATATATATATATATATATATATATATATATATATATATATATATATATATATATATATATATATATATATATATATATATATATATATATATATATATATATATATATATATATATAAGACCTTCCCAAAATTGGACTCAAGGGAGTTCTTCGCTTGTTTGCGGATGAAACGGGCGCTTTCTACGAAGGGGACACAGAAGAGGAGGTAGCTGCGTTCGCGGAACAAGACTTCGAGAAGTTCCGCAAATACTTCGGTGCAAACTTATTATCACTCAATGTGTCGACAACCAGATTTATGCTCTTCCATTCTAAGCATGAAAAGGTAATTCAACCTGCTGGTCTCACTGTGAATGGAGAAGTAATACTTTGTGTTGATAGATTTAAGTACCTCGGGCTGATAATGGATCCCACACTGTCCTGGAACCATCATTTAGACTCACTTGTAGGCAAGCTGTCGAGTATCTGCGGCTTAATAAGAAAAATTTCTTCCAACCAAAGCATTAGAGAAGCTGTATTTTTCTTTTTTTCACACCCATCTTTAATATCTCGCCTTAATTTGAGGCTCTGCCAGTAAGCAACGTCTTAAAAGAATACAAGTTCTGCAAAATCGGCCGCTAAACAACACGCTTTGCAAGCTTCCTCAAATGCATTCATCTTTTTTGCTATTTTCAGATAGTCGTATCTCTGTTCTACCAATTATTGGATTGTACCACCAGCAGATTATAACATATACTCATGCTATCAAGAGCGGACGTGATATTGTATCCAATGTGAACTTCCACGTAATCAACCATAGTCATCACACGAGACAAGCTCATTATATACCTGTTCTAAAACCAAGGACTGACTACGGGAAGAGGAATCTAGCATACCTTGGACCTTTCCTTCACAACCGGATACCAGAAGATATAAAACGTATTTCGAATACGCCACTATTTAAATCTAAGCTTAACTTACATCTGAAATCAAATGTTCATAGATATTTATTGTAAATTTTTTACGAGTAGTAGCCATCCCCTTCAAAGAGTCAGAGGCTTACTGGGGATGCTGAACAAGTCTTGGTGTCGTTTGTTGTGGTTGTGGCCAGAGTGCTTGCTCTGGTACACAAAGTACCCAGCCTCCAGGGGTATATCTGGAATGTATGTATGACACCAATGTATGGAATCTATTTTAATAAAAAATAAAATGTTTCAGTATTACATAGTATCTCAAGATCGTGGCTGTTGATCCATTGTATGTATGTGCAAATCGTACTGAACATGTAATATTCATTTCCACCATTGTATTGAACATAACCAGCCATGGAATCGTAGTCTGGACAAATGAGAAAAGCACAATTGCACCACTAGGTGGATTAAAACAGGTTTTTATTTTGGGAGTGCGTCGAGTTGAGACGAAAACGTAATATGGTTAATAACGAGGACAACACTTTCCGAATGTAGAGAGAAATTTATGAAAAATGACGATTTCCATTCGACTCTAGCAGGTCCTGATCTATTTTGATGAGAATTTGATTTTTGTTGTATGACCAATTATATGTATTGGTCAAATGTTCAAAAACAGTAATTTAAGGTCAAGATAACATCATTTTGAAACCGCCAATTTCGGAAGTTTAGTATCTTCGATGAGTTTTACAAACGTTAAACAGCACATCATTTGATAAAATAATTTTGACGGTTTATCGTCCAAGAAGTATTTATGGTGAATTTTCTCAGGTTAATATTCATGACTACAATAAAGTCTCAACAAATTCGTTAAAGACACGAACTCTGTTACTATTTTCTGAAAAATTAATTCTGCATACTTTTAAAACTTCAAAAATTACGGTTTCGGAATTATACCGTTTGGACAGTATGATCGATTTTCACCAAACCCCCACCAATTGTAAAATTGGTATTGTAAAAAAAACGTAAGGGCGATACTTCAATGCTGATAGGTGGGACCGAAAAAGTAAACAATCGCCAAAGGGACTATATACTATATATACTATCATTTTGTCAATTTCAATAGCAAACACAAATTTTATACTATGTTGCGTTTCGGCTTCGCCTCATCAGAAACCGACACTAACACATTGTCGGAATAGATTAGCGCCGGCTTGACGCAAATCCCTTAAAACTAAAACACACTATGTGTTTCAATCAAACGACTGATCAAACGTGATGTCCCGTTCGAGCAGAAGTTCTGTTTATGCCGATGAGACACAAGTGAAGCCGAAACTTGTCTTGGCTTAGCAGGCCTATGCGAAAGCACTATGCTATATTTCACCCTAAGGAGGAAAATTTGGTAAAACCAAAATTTCTCACTAGGGTGAAAATTTGTTGGTAAAAACCAGTCTTTGTACAGGAGGGCACAAATCCTTATTTCATACTATGTTGCGTTTCGGCTTCGCCTCATCAGAAACCGACACTAACACATTGTCGGAATAGATTAGCGCCGGCTTGACGCAAATCCCTTAAAACTAAAACACACTATGTGTTTCAATCAAACGACTGATCAAACGTGATGTCCCGTTCGAGCAGAAGTTCTGTTTATGCCGATGAGACACAAGTGAAGCCGAAACTTGTCTTGGCTTAGCAGGCCTATGCGAAAGCACTATGCTATATTTCACCCTAAGGAGGAAAATTTGGTAAAACCAAAATTTCTCACTAGGGTGAAAATTTGTTGGTAAAAACCAGTCTTTGTACAGGAGGGCACAAATCCTTATTTCATACTATGTTGCGTTTCGGCTTCGCCTCATCAGAAACCGACACTAACACATTGTCGGAATAGATTAGCGCCGGCTTGACGCAAATCCCTTAAAACTAAAACACACTATGTGTTTCAATCAAACGACTGATCAAACGTGATGTCCCGTTCGAGCAGAAGTTCTGTTTATGCCGATGAGACACAAGTGAAGCCGAAACTTGTCTTGGCTTAGCAGGCCTATGCGAAAGCACTATGCTATATTTCACCCTAAGGAGGAAAATTTGGTAAAACCAAAATTTCTCACTAGGGTGAAAATATGTTGGTAAAAACCAGTCTTTGTACAGGAGGGCACAAATCCTTATTTCATACTATGTTGCGTTTCGGCTTCGCCTCATCAGAAACCGACACTAACACATTGTCGGAATAGATTAGCGCCGGCTTGACGCAAATCCCTTAAAACTAAAACACACTATGTGTTTCAATCAAACGACTGATCAAACGTGATGTCCCGTTCGAGCAGAAGTTCTGTTTATGCCGATGAGACACAAGTGAAGCCGAAACTTGTCTTGGCTTAGCAGGCCTATGCGAAAGCACTATGCTATATTTCACCCTAAGGAGGAAAATTTGGTAAAACCAAAATTTCTCACTAGGGTGAAAATTTGTTGGTTAAAACCAGTCTTTGTACAGGAGGGCACAAATCCTTATTTCATACTATGTTGCGTTTCGGCTTCGCCTCATCAGAAACCGACACTAACACATTGTCGGAATAGATTAGCGCCGGCTTGACGCAAATCCCTTAAAACTAAAACACACTATGTGTTTCAATCAAACGACTGATCAAACGTGATGTCCCGTTCGAGCAGAAGTTCTGTTTATGCCGATGAGACACAAGTGAAGCCGAAACTTGTCTTGGCTTAGCAGGCCTATGCGAAAGCACTATGCTATATTTCACCCTAAGGAGGAAAATTTGGTAAAACCAAAATTTCTCACTAGGGTAAAAATTTGTTGGTAAAAACCAGTCTTTGTACAGGAGGGCACAAATCCTTATTTCATACTATGTTGCGTTTCGGCTTCGCCTCATCAGAAACCGACACTAACACATTGTCGGAATAGATTAGCGCCGGCTTGACACAAATCCCTTAAAACTAAAACACACTATGTGTTTCAATCAAACGACTGATCAAACGTGATGTCCCGTTCGAGCAGAAGTTCTGTTTATGCCGATGAGACACAAGTGAAGCCGAAACTTGTCTTGGCTTAGCAGGCCTATGCGAAAGCACTATGCTATATTTCACCCTAAGGAGGAAAATTTGGTAAAACCAAAATTTCTCACTAGGGTGAAAATTTGTTGGTAAAAACCAGTCTTTGTACAGGAGGGCACAAATCCTTATTTCTCATCGGCATAAACAGAACTTCTGCTCGAACGGGACATCACGTTTGATCAGTCGTTTGATTGAAACACATAGTGTGTTTTAGTTTTAAGGGATTTGCGTCAAGCCGGCGCTAATCTATTCCGACAATGTGTTAGTGTCGGTTTCTGATGAGGCGAAGCCGAAACGCAACATAGTATGAAATAAGGATTTGTGCCCTCCTGTACAAAGACTGGTTTTTACCAACAAATTTTCACCCTAGTGAGAAATTTTGGTTTTACCAAATTTTCCTCCTTAGGGTGAAATATAGCATAGTGCTTTCGCATAGGCCTGCTAAGCCAAGACAAGTTTCGGCTTCACTTGTGTCTCATCGGCATAAACAGAACTTCTGCTCGAACGGGACATCATGTTTGATCAGTCGTTTGATTGAAACACATAGTGTGTTTTAGTTTTAAGGGATTTGCGTCAAGCTGGCGCTAATCTATTCCGACAATGTGTTAGTGTCGGTTTCTGATGAGGCGAAGCCGAAACGCAACATAGTATGAAATAAGGATTTGTGCCCTCCTGTACAAAGACTGGTTTTTACCAACAAATTTTCACCCTAGTGAGAAATTTTGGTTTTACCAAATTTTCCTCCTTAGGGTCAAATATAGCATAGTGCTTTCGCATAGGCCTGCTAAGCCAAGACAAGTTTCGGCTTCACTTGTGTCTCATCGGCATAAACAGAACTTCTGCTCGAACGGAACATCACGTTTGATCAGTCGATTGATTGAAACACATAGTGTGTTTTAGTTTTAAGGGATTTGCGTCAAGCCGGCGCTAATCTATTCCGACAATGTGTTAGTGTCGGTTTCTGATGAGGCGAAGCCGAAACGCAACATAGTATGAAATAAGGATTTGTGCCCTCCTGTACAAAGACTGGTTTTACATTTCCTATAAAAGAAATGTATAGAATTCGCTCAAACTTTCAATATTTTTTCCGAGGCCCGGAGGGCCGAGTCTTATATACCAATCGACTCAGCTCGACGATTTGGGACAATGTCTGTGTGTGTGTGTGTGTCTGTGTGTGTGTGTGTATGTAACGGACAAATTCTCATTCGTGTTTCTCAGCAATGGCTGAACCGATCTTATCCAAACCAATTTTAAATGAAAGAACTAAAAAACAGTATGAACGCTATTAATTTGTTTTTGATTCTGATGTTTAGTTTCCAAGATATGAATGTTTGAATGTGTAAAAATGGCGTTTTTTGCAGTTTTTTTAAATTATCTGCCGAAATTGACAACATAGATTAACACTTTATATGTTTTTAGACAGCTTTAACGAATACCTTTCAAACAAGCTATAGATTGTTGAAATCGGACTATTATCAAAAGAGATATTTAACGTTGAATGCGGACGAAAGATTTTTATCATTTCCCATTGCCAGAAATATGACCAAAAACATGTAATCTATTATTAACGCCAAAACGGCTTATTTTAGGTCAATAGTATCTTCGGAGAATATAATGGAGGCAATACGCCCTTTCTTTTGGTATTGTGCTTTTACTGATTAATCTCCCTATGAGTGAGATATTTTCACAAATTTTCTTGGAAGTGATTATATCGAAATGATGCCTTCAGCAAATTTGTAGCTCTTACTTTTGCGAATAACTTTACTGAACATTTCACATATCTATTTTGAATACTTTAAAAGTTATGGCTTGTTGTTTGTGGATTACCTTTTGTCGCCCATTTATTGTTCAATATAGTAATAATCCATTGAAATAAGCCAAACATTATTACGATAAAAAGAATTTGGTATTTCATTTTTCTATCTGCAACCGCTAGAAATAATCACCGAACACTTCCAAGTTATCTGGAAGGAACTTGATACCTTATCAGTGCAAAAATGTTCATTTGTACGAACCTTCTGGCTGCAATTTTTCTAACTTATAACCAACGGATCGATCGGAAACATATCGGAAAATGAAAGTGAAGTAAATAACTCCAAGCAACGGCGTAGCCAAGAGAAAGTTTTGGGGTTTAACAACTTCCCTCCCCGATCAGAATGAAGTAACAAGATTATAACAGAACACAATTTCTGTAACATATTTTGTTATAAATTTGGTCTCGTTAGTAGTTAAAATAACAGAAATTTATAACAAGTAACAATGCGAGATACAGTTTTGAAATATTTCTGTTATGTGTTTCTGATCGGGTCCCTACCACACTCAAAAAATATATTGGATTGCAATTGAAAATTTATTGATGCAGACTGATTTAATTCAATATTACAATAACAATTATCTGATCCGTACATTGATAACCTGTTGATGTAAACATCATGAGGACTTTTGATAAATTGTCGGAATGGGGTCCTGATATGTAATTGATCTATTGGTCTTGATTTCACAGTTGCCTAATAGCATCAATATCAAATTCCTGCCTGAAAACATTCCAATAGAAAATTCCAGAGTTCTGTAATCAATCATAATGCTCAGATTTCTTTTCAAATTGAGCTCGCTTTTGTAGAGATGTACTGTAATGAGGGTCTTTACTTTATAGAAAGCGAAGTTAAAATTGATTTAATGTCTATGAAACATTTGCTAAAAATGTTTTTGCCTTTCTCATTCACTCTAAAATTCGTCAATCTAATCCCGACCCTCCCGGCCGAGTGTCATATGCTAATCGACTCAGTTCGTCGAGATAGGAAAATGTATGTGTGTGTATGTATGTATGTGTGTGTATGTGTGTATGTGGAAAAAAATATGACCTCTGTTAATCAGAGATGGCTGGATCGATTTTGCACAAAGTTAGTCTCAAATGAAAGGTACAACGTTCCCATCGGCTGCAATTGATTTTTTTTATTGATTGGACTTCCGGTTCCGGAGATAGGAGTTGAAGAGTGCAATCACACAGCAAATTCCCATATAAACTGAAATGAAAAATTTTCAAAATCAAATTTGTATTTTTGATGCCAAATGACTTTATAATGCATGAACCATTGAGATTTGATATATACTCGAAAAAAAAATGTTTGAAAAAAATTGATTTTTTTGGACTTTTTTGCCTTTCTCATATAGAAAGGTTATGCAATCACTCTAAAAATCGTCAATCATACCGGCCCGGAGGGAGTATGCAGTGAGGGGTTGCTGTTTTAAAATTAAAACTAGTTTAAAATTTCTTAACAAGTTGAAAATTTTCGGCAGGACCCGGACCTCCCGGATCTTACTATGTGATACTGAAACATCGCTTGAAACCAGCGGCGATCAAGCGATGTTTCAGTATCACATAGTATCAAGATCGTGGCTGTCGATCCATTGTACGTATGTGCAAATCGTACTGAACATGTAATATTCATTTCCACCATCGTATTGAAACCAGCCATGGAATCGTAGTCTGGACAAATGAGAAAAGCCCAATTGCACCACTAGGTGGATCAAAATAGGTTTTTATTTTGGGAATGCGTCGAGTTGAGACGAAAACGTAATATGATTAATAACGAGGATAACACTTTCCGAATGTAGAGAGAAATTTATGAAAAATGGCGATTTCCATTCGACTCTAGCAGGTCCTGGTCGATTTTGATGAGAATTTGATTTTTGTTGTATGACCAATTATATGTATAGGTCAAATGTTCCAAAACAATAATTTAAGGTCAAGATAGCATCATTTTGAAACCGCCAATTTCGGAGGTTTAGTATCTTCGATGAGTTTTACAAACGAACAGCGCATCATTTGATAAAGTAATTTTGACGGTATATCGTCCAAGAAGTATTTATGGTGAATTTTCTCAGGTTAATATTCATGACTACAATAAAGTCTCAACAAATTTGCTAAAGACACGAACTCTGTTACTATTGTCTGAAAAATTAATTCTGCATAAATTTAAAACTTCAAAAATTACGGTTTCGGAATTATGCCGATTGGACAGTAAGATCGATTTTCACCAAACTCCCACAAATTGTAAAATTCGTATTGTAAAAAAACGTAAGGGCGATACTTCAATGCTGATAGGTGGGACCGAAAAATTAACCAACGCCAAAGGGACTATATTCTATATATACTATCATTTTGTCAATTTCAATAGCTAACACAAATTTTAATTTAATAATTTCAAATACTTTATGAAGTTTTGGGTTTCGATCACTGAATCATGCAATCTAGGATGTAAAAAACACAATAGTTCTTAAATAGGAAATAAAACCAAGTCTGGAAATATTCACTGTTGATTTTCTTTGAATGGTATCACTGCTACTATCGCTTTTTTCAAGAAAAAGCGTTGATTTCTTAGTTCTCAGTCGCGTTGTAAATTTGAGTAAAGTATAAACTTCAAATCGATTAAAAAAAATCGATTTTTTTTGGCTCAGTGCAATATACATAACCCCTTTAGGAAAATTCAGTTTTCCCACCACAATGCATTTATTGAGGAATTTAGATATTTTATTAACAGAGCATTAGCAATAATTCGTTTGTATGTCTATTTTATTGGCCATTTTTTCGCTTTCCCATTGATTTGGTTTGAGATTTCTAGCACTGATGTTGTCCTATGCTGATTTGAGCGATTCTCTGAGTCCTGCCACTATCCCATGTAGTATGTGTTATCAAAAACATCGCGAAGCATCAAGTTCTAAATGTTCTCAAACGATATAATATCCGAAGAGAGTGATAAGAGTTATAAGAAATGTCTCATCACACTGTTAGGTGGATTAAAAGCGTTTTTACCAACAAATTTTCACCCTAGTGAGAAATTTTGGTTTTACCAAATTTTCCTCCTTAGGGTGAAATATAGCATAGTGCTTTCGCATAGGCCTGCTAAGCCAAGACAAGTTTCGGCTTCACTTGTGTCTCATCGGCATAAACAGAACTTCTGCTCGAACGGGACATCACGTTTGATCAGTCGTTTGATTGAAACACATAGTGTGTTTTAGTTTTAAGGGATTTGCGTCAAGCCGGCGCTAATCTATTCCGACAATGTGTTAGTGTCGGTTTCTGATGAGGCGAAGCCGAAACGCAACATAGTATGAAATAAGGATTTGTGCCCTCCTGTACAAAGACTGGTTTTTACCAACAAATTTTCACCCTAGTGAGAAATTTTGGTTTTACCAAATTTTCCTCCTTAGGGTGAAATATAGCATAGCACAAATATTAATTTAATAATTTCAAATGCTTCATGAAGTTTTGGGTTTCGATCACTGAATCATGCAATCTAGGATGTAAAAAACACAATAGTTCTTAAATAGGAAATAAAACCAAGTCTGGAAATATTCACTGTTGATTTTCTTTTAATGGTGTCACTGCTAGTATCGTTTTTTTTTTCAAGAAAAAGCGTTGATTTCTTAGTTCTCAGTCGCGTTAGAAATTTGAGTAAAGTATAAACATCAAATCGATTCAAGAAAAAAATCGATTTTTTTGGCTCAGTACAATATACATAACCCCTTTAGGAATATTCAGTTTTCCCACCACAATGCATTGATTGAGGAATTTAGATATTTTATTAACAGAGCATTAGCAATAATTCGTTTATATGTCTATTTTATGGGCCATTTTTTCGCTTCCCCATTGATTTGGTTTGAGATTTCTAGTACTGATGTTGTCCTATGCTGATTTGAGCGATTCTTTGAGTCCTGCCACTATCCCATGCAGTATGTATAATCAAAAACATCGCGAAGCATCAAGTTCTAAATGGCATCAAACGATATAATATCCGAAGAGAGTGATACGAGTTATAAGAAATGTCTCATCACACTGTTAGGTGGATTAAAAGCGTTTTTATATTTCAGATTAGAAAACATTTTCGCTATAGTCGCAGGATCCCGAAATAGTTGTGCGCCTCTTTTCAACATGTCAGCTAAGATATTAGTATACAGTACTAAACATATTCCGAGAAAAGCTTATTTGAATATGTCCTCATTTGGTTATATTGCCACATCAACCGATCAAGAAGAGCTTTGCATCCTTACTAACTTCGTTAGAGTTTCCGAAGATTTTCGCAGCAAGGAAGCCGAGGTTATCACATACACATGCACGTTGAGCCAGGCGCGCCAACAGTGGTGTAACTGCGTAGTAGCGCGCGCTTCCGCAAATAAAGAAATTCTCGATCAATTTGCAAGCGTTGAATGTATTTTATTCAACGCATAACAATGTAAAAATCGTATTCTGCATCTTTTGGTAATCTACATGGTTACAAACAGTTAAATTCATGAATGAACTTGTAATATACTACGAAGGAATAGGACGGAATCCTTATTGGTGCAACACTGGTTTTGGTGGGGTGGAAACCAGAGAATGCAGTGAAATGGGAGAGGAATCATAAAGGATTCGAAATTTTCGCGATTTTCTCTACTAAAACTACAAATAACTTTGGAAGTAATTGGAAATATTTTTATAGTTATACAAATAAATTAATAATTTTTCAACACATTTTTCAAAAATACAGAATTTTACCGGATTTACCGCATTACCGCGCGGTACGGTGCGGTAAATGCAGTGCGGTTGCAATAAGCGGTGCGGTTTTATTATTTTTTTGCGTTTGCGGAACGGACTAACCATTTACCGCCAACATCCCCACCGCGACGAACCCTATATACACATACATACACACAGGCATTTTCCGATTTCGACGAACAGAGTCGAATGGAATATGACAATCGGCCCTCCGGGACTCGGTTAAAAAGTCGGTTTTTGGAGCAATTGCATAACCTTTCTATATGAGAGGCTGAGAGCAAAAGTAGGTTAAAATTTTGCTCAGAGCAAAAGTGGGTTGAAATATTCTGTTAGATCAGAAATGGTATATACATCACATGAAAAGAATCATATTTCCTATTCGGACTTGTGGCTAACGAAATTTTAGCGAATTTTTCGATATCTTAGAAATTATGAGATATAAGATCCCCACAGATCAGCAGACATCGGAGTTGGACAAGTACCGCTATTTTGAAATCCAAGATGGTGACTTCCGGTTACCATAAAATAGTAGAACCACTATCAATATTGGTTGAAAGGGGGTGGTCAGCAGACATTAGAAATGGACGATTACCGCCATTTTAAAATCTAAGATGGTGACTTCCGGTTACCACAAAATAATGAGAACCATCATCAATATGGGTACAGAGAACAGACGTCCATAGTAAGCCTTCAACTTGTGTAAAATCTCTAACGGTTTCGAAGGTAGTTGGGATATCCAAACCAGGTGCGCTACTGTCGTCATGTTTTTTGTGGCTGAGTTCGACAGAATTGACAGCGGTTATTCCTCTTCCCAGTCAAACTAGTCCGGAACCGATTCGGACTTCCACAATGAATTCCAGCTCAAATGCATCAACTGATAGAGTCGGAATCGGTTGTTTTCTTTGAGTAAGATTCCATACTGAATCCATTCAGGATTTCAAACCTGTTCCGGAATGGATTTGACGGATAGTTGGGATACGTTGGTGTGGCAGCGCTAGTGTTTATCGTATATCAATTCAAATGTTTACACACGTTTTTAAAATATTTAAATCATGGATGCCTGTTCTCTGTGATATGGGTGTTGAAAGCGGGTGGTCAGCATACATCAGAAATGGACAATAACCGCCATTTTCAAATTAAAGATGGCGACTTCCGGTTACCACAAAATAGTGAGAACTACCATCAATATGGGTGTCATTTGGAAGGGGGTGGTCTGCAGACACCGGATATTGACGATTAGCGCCATTTTGAAATCCAAGACGGCGAATTCCGACTTCTAATTCCGCTTATTACAAAATAGTGAGAACCACCATCAATATGGGTATGACCGAAAATTGACGGTTACCGCCATTTTCAAATTCAATATGGTGACTTTCGGTTACCACAAAATAGTGAGAACTACCATCAATATGGGTGTCATTTGGAAGGGGGTGGTCTGCAGACACCGGATATTGACGATTAGCGCCATTTTGAAATCCAAGACGGCGAATTCCGACTTTTAATTCCGCTTATTACAAAATAGTGAGAACCACCATCAATATGGGTATGACCGAAAATTGACGGTTACCGCCATTTTCAAATTCAATATGGTGACTTTCGGTTACCACAAAATAGTGAGAACCACCATCAATGTGGGTGTCATTTGAAAGGGGGTGGTCAGCAGACACCAAAAATTGACAATTAGTGCCATTTTGAAATCCAAGATGGCGATTTCCAGTTACCACAAAATAGTGAGAACCACCATGTATGGGTGTCATTTGACATGGGATGGTCAGCAGACATCCAAAATGGACAATTAACGCCATTTTGAAATTCAAGATGGCGACTTCCGGTTACCACAAAATAATGAGAATCACCATCAATATTGGTATCATTTGAAAAGCGGTGGTCAGTATACACCGAAACTGGACCACGGTGTTCCTAAAACCGTTATTAACAAAAAAATGACCATAAATTTATCCTACGGCATTCGAAAGATACAGTGAATTTCAAAATGACCCATCGAGAGATTCGGGAGAAATTGCGATTTGAAGTTCTATGACAAGGCTACCAGCAAACACCCACGGGTTTGGTCCTATCTCTATAAACAAAAAATATTTGTCTACTTATTTAGTACATGGCATTCGAAAGATATAGTAATCAAGTATATCCCCTGCAAGTTTGAAAATATTTCATTGACGAAATCAAAATTTAAAACGGTTTGGATGTGGTATGCGGTCATAGATGGGTTTTCTACCTGACTTCAAGTGTGAATCCATGTTTGTTCATTGACTATTTAGATTGTTTATACGTCTCGCGGTTTTTAAAGGAAAATCTTACCATTTAATTACATAAATATAATGTACAAAAAGTGTTATAAAAATGGTGCACTGAAAAAATATGAAAATAGAGTTGTCTACCAAACGTTAAATATAATGTGTAATTTTAAAAAATGGATAAAAGTCGGAATGTTTACTTCAAAAGGCCATATCTCAATGGTTTGTTGACGGATTCTGATTATTTTTTTCATTATTGAACAAGTAGACGTTTCATCGTTAATTTTCATTCAAAAGAATATAAAATAGAATCATCTAGGGTGATGAGCCCATTTGCGCCATGTTTCTATTATCACTCTACCCATTTGAAGCCGTTGGTGGCAGTGTCTGCCATCTTTGTTCAACGCATTGAGTCAAATGGTAGCGCAACAATAGGGGCACTCGGTTCGAGTTTTCGTTGCGCTCAAACAACAGAATTTTACTGTTTTCAGCGCATTTGTGTTATTATATTGGTTCTTAGCAACGAAGCAAAGCTATTGAAGCCAATTTTTGCGCATTCCATTGATTATTCCATAACGAATTAGTAAGACACCTTGCTTAGTATGGTGAAAATAGGCACTTTACCCTACATCAATAAATTGACAATATAATTGATCTCAACTATATGTATTATTATTATTTATTGAATACTTTTGTTTAAAAATAGCGGCCTATCCATTTTTATGTACTACATGATTGCAATTGTTGTATAAACATCTGAATGTCAAATTCTTATGATAAGTTTCGACAATAAAACTGACAATAGTTAGAGATATGAGCAGATGAACTTGTACTAATAACATCCCCTTTGACCAGTTTTAACATCTGTCAACCCAACCAGCGAATCACGATTGTACAAAATTTCCAACAAAAACCGTATCATAACATAAATTGAGCTGAATCAGCAAATAACTTCATATGGTTTTATTTTTCCATGATTTGTATTTTACGTTCGTTACATTAAACTAATGTATAGAAATTGATAGGTCGTCGTTTTGAATATAAAATCATTCACTAAATAGTGATAATACATATAGTTGTGGATAATTATGTTGTCTATTTTTTGAAGTTGGCAACTCTATTTTATATTCTTTTGAATGAAAATTAACGATGAAACGTCTACTTGTTCAATAATGAAAAAATAGTTAGAATCGGTCAAACAAACCATTGAGATATGACCGTTTGAAGTAAACATTCCGCCTTTTATCCTTTTTTTTAAATTACACATTATATTTAACGTTTGGTAGACAACTCTATTTTCATATTTTTTCAGTTCACCATATAAATAACACTTCTTTTACATTATATTTATGTAATTAAATGGTAAGATTTTCCTTTAAAAACCGCGAGACGTATAAACGATCTAAATAGTCAATGAACAAACATGGATTCACGCTTGAAGTCAGGTAGAAAACCCATCTATGACCGCATACCACATCCAAACCGTTATAAATTTTGATTTCGTCAATGAAATATTTTCAAACTTGCAGGGGATATACTTGATTACTATATCTTTCGAATGCCATGTACTAAATAAGTAGACAAATATTTTTTGTTTATAGAGATAGGACCAAACCCGTGGGTGTTTGCTGGTAGCCTTATGAAACGTGTCATAAAACTTCAAATCGCAATTTCTCTCGATGGGTCATTTTGAAATTCACTAAGAAGATGCTTGATTACTGTATCTTTCGAATTCCGTATGACAAATTTATGGTCATTTTTGTTAATAACGGTTTTAGGAACACCGTGGGACGATTACAACCTCAGGCAAAAGTGGGCCAAATATTAATTCGCGCAAAAGTGGTTCGAAAAAAAAATCAGGCAAAACTGGTATACAATATTAACCAATTTTTGCGCTAAGAAAAGAATCAGATATTTCTTATTCGGACTTGTGTGTAATGAAATTTTAGCAAATTTTTCGATGCTAGAAATCATGAGAAAATTTTGAAATCTAGGATGGCAACTTCCGTTTACCACAAAATAATGAGAACCACCATCAATATGAGTGTCATTTGAAAGGGGTGGTCAGCAGACACCGGATATTGACGATTAGTGCAGTTGAAATCCAAGACGGCGTATTCCGACTTCTAAGTTCGGTTATTACAAAATAGTGAGAACCACCATCAATATGGGTGTCATTTGAAAAGGAGTGTTTAGCAGACACCGAAAATTGACGATTACCGCCATTTTGAAATCCAAGATGGCGACTTCCAGTTACCACAAAATGTTGAGGGACATCATCAATGTGAATGTCATTTAAAAGAGGTAGTCATTTGAATGGGGTTTTATATCTTAAGGTTAGTTAAATAACTAAATGATACCGTAAGAATTGTAGTTTTTTCTCTTTTTTTTAATTACATTTAGATACGTTACATTATACTGGATTTGTGTTGCTGATTTATCAAAGTTTTTTACAAATGTTTAAAGATATCCACAGAAGGTACAACCACGTCTCCTGTCAAAATAGTTTTGTATGTACCTAGGGTGATAATTCTACTTCGCTTCTTATGTTTTACTGGCACACACGTTCCATATTTCGGATGTACCTCATGTGTTTTTTATCGACATGCTTCTTTACGCATTTCTAAAGAACGGCAGACTCCACTGGGTTTGCGCCTAATGAAAGGCGTGGATTAGTTGGAGATTTTGGTGGGTGAGAAAATTGAGTTATGTTAGAGCAGTTGCAGTTTTGATTTGTTTTCAAAAAGTTGCGAAGCTAATCCGAAGCGATCCTTGGTAGTCAAGCAAAAAGTAATGCCATCTGATCAAAAGAAGGAACTGATTGGCATTAATTTTAATAACAGGTTTGGGAGCATTAATGATTGTGATATTGAGCGTACGGATGTGCGAGGGACTTTATGATCGCGTGGGAATAAGCCGTTATTTGTTCGTTGAGACCATGTTCGTCAGATTATAAGTACAATAACGTTCACTAAATCATCGAGGCATTTTTCTGTGTTTGAAATCATGGGCGTAGTTAAGCGTTAATGATTGCGATTACTTATTTATTTATTTACGTCAAGCATATGTAGAATACATAGAATGGTTTTACAATATTTACTTAAATACTATACATTATTTCTACGGTTTAGTTCAGATTTACATGTTCATGTCCACCTATGTGTATCATGGCTAGAGGCTCGAGCATTTGTAGGTTAAAATTTTCGATTATGTTGGATTTTGTATCTCGCGGGTGCGAGCGTGTAACTTCGATTGTATGCATTTGATTTTGTATCTGTGTGCCCATTTGCCTTTTTAGCGTGTGTTGTTGAATGTGGAGGTATACACCGCGCCGCATCGGCGATTGCCGGTAAAAATAGTAAGCACGCCGAGGTAACGCCGGCGCGCCGCCGATTTTTACCTGAAATCGGCGGCGCGACTGGATTCTGGCATCGCTGAACGTGGAGCGGAAGGCCAGTAGCGGCCGTCCAGCGAAGATTTATTTATTTATTTCGTCAATCAAATGTAGACTGCATTATATAAATATTAATTGCTTATGTACTATCCTGTAAACTATTTCTATGTACTATGATGCCGTAAAGAGTTGAAAAAAACCGTTTTAAACTTGTTCGGGCATGGTAAGGTCAATACTTTCACAATGCTCGTTATACACAGCCATCATCTGGTTTAGTGGTCCGAATTTAGCATAGTCTGTACGGTGATGACCTATCGCGAACAAATTTCTATTGCGTAATTGACGAGTAGGAGCATATAAATTTAATTTTGACAATATGTAAGATGAGTCAATACGCTGCATGACGATATCGTTTAGAAACGAGATCATAGCATAGTCCCGACGTTCTTTCAATGTTTGAATATCTATCAACATACGTTTCCAGTCGTGATGCCACAGAACGTGTTGCTTAGTGGATATGAGCGTTATTTTTTATTAGTCCAACTGAACGCATGTATCTATGTTGCTAGGGTCGAAGATCGGCGAGCGTAGGTATGCGGGATTTATCGCGAAGCGACTCCAAAGATCTTTTGGTATTTTGTATTCTTCAGCTGTACTGGCATGGGACACTCCAAGTTTAAAAGAGTTCCTAACCGGGGCTCATCGCCAAGTCCAGGGTACCTCCAACGAAAACTTGGTCCTAAACCCACTTTGTACACGAAACGTTATCTATTCATATCATATCATGTCGTCATATGCAGAGTTACAAATATTAAAATTCATTGAATGAAAATTGATCATATTCAACCGCATTCATTTTCAATCAGTGATGGTGATTGATGAAAATATTGATGATTCAAAGTGATGCAAATCAACATCGATTGATGTATACTGAATCAATCGTCCTTGCTTATCCGGTCATCCTATTTGTAGTAGGCGATTTAATCCGTACACATAACGCACCAAAAAGAACTTTTCCTTCGTCAATAAATGCTGTACTACGTGTTGTCAAAGGCAACTCAGCATTGAGTGAAGATCGGGCCAATATTAATGTTTTCTCATCGCAATCGATAATATTCGATACTTGATGAATGAATCAAATAGCATTCGTTGCAATATTTTTGGGCTAAAAAATAACGATATTTTAGCATCAATAGTTCTAGTTGCCATAAAGGCCCATCACTATAGCTTTCAAATGCCCTCTTTAAACAATAGAGTGTCAAAACTATCTCAATCACTTCGATTGAAAACGGAAATTATTATGAAGCTTGTGCCACACTTCTGAATGGATAAGAATCGAAGATAGTGCAGCATACTCAGATTGAAAAATTATCACGTGGAATGAATGAAGGGAAGGAATGAAAACAAGCGAACGTGGTTGCACTTTTCATCGAATCAGATTTGTTTGCAGCTTGCAAATAGGTTACTAGTGGATAGTGCCAATGTGTGCTTTATTTATTTATTTATTTATTTATTTATTTCGTCAATCAAATGTAGACTACATTATATAAATATTAATTGCTTATATACTATCCTGTAAACTATTTCTGTGTACTATGATGCCGTAAAGAGTTGAAAAACTGTTTTAAACTTGTTCGGGGCATGGTAAGGTCAATACTTTCACAATGCTCGTTATACACAGCCATCATCTGGTTTAGTGGACCGAATTTAGCATAGTCTGTACGGTGATGACCTATCGCGAACAAATTTCTATTGCGTAATTGACGAGTAGAAGCATATAAATTTAATTTTGACAATATGTAAGATGAGTCAATACGCTGCATGACGATATCGTTTAGAAACGAGATCATAGCATCGTCCCGAAGTTCTTTCAATGTTTGAATATCTATCAATATACAACGTGCTTCATAAGATGGAAGAGGGAATACTGTCCATCTTAACTTGCGTAGTGCATATAACAGAAACTGTTTTTGGATTGACTCAATTCTCACTTCGTGTTTTTTTTTATGAATGGTGACCAAACAATACTACAATATTCTAAAATATACCGAACATATGCTACGTAAAGAGTTTTAATTGTGTAAGGATCTTGAAAGTGATATCCGAAGCGTTTTATAAAATTAAGCATATTACTAGCTCTATGAACAATTGTGTTGTAATGTTCCACAAATTTTAATTTTTTATCTAAGATAACTCCTAAATCTCTTATTTTATCGCATTTCTGAACGGTTTGATTACCTAATGTAATTGACACGGAAGCCATGATTTGTTTTCTGCTAAAAGTCATGAGATTACATTTTTTAACATTTAACTCCAGTAAACATTTACAACACCATGTATAAAAGATTTGTGTTTCATCGTGAAAAACATTATAGTCATTATTATTTCTAATTTCTAAAAATAGCTTCATGTCATCCGCATATATGAGAATCTTAAGGTTTTTTTTAAAATAAGAGAGATGTCGTTGACATATAAAATAAAAAGAAGAAGTCCTAAGTGTGAACCTTGAGGAACCCCCGAAGTAACTTTAATTATATCAGATTTCATCTCATAGGATTCTACTATTTGCTGACGATCTGTTAAATATGACTTAATCCAATTGAGGAGTCTCATCTCGATTCCCAATTTTTCAAGTTTGAATATTAACATGGGAATGTCCAGCTTATCGAAAGCTTTGCTGAAGTCAGTGTAAAGAGCTTCTATATGATTTCCTTTATCCATGGCATTTAACGAGTAATCAACAAATTCTAAAAGGTTTGTACTAGTTGAACGGCCTGTCAAAAACCCATGTTGTGAATTTGTTATTTTATGTTTGACTTGGTTGAAAATGGTTTTATTTATGATGGATTCGAAAAGTTTGGGAAAGCAAGACAGAATGGCAATTCCACGATAATTGCGAATATCAGATTTTTTACCCGATTTATAAATAGGTATTAAAAAAGATTTTTTCCAATCTTTTGGGAAAATACCAGATTCTAGTGACTTATTGAACAGCCAGAATAAAGGTGACGTAAGCTCAGTTGCTAAATTCTTTATGAAAGCAGGAGGAATTCCGTCAAGTCCTGAGCCTTCAGTGGCATCTAGATCATTGAGACCAGACAAGATATCTTGAACATTAATGTGACTGACACCAACATCCCTTGAATAATCAGGAAAAAAAGAAAAATATTCAAAGTCACGATCATTGTCTGAATAGTTAGAATAAGTTTCTTGAAAAAATGTTGCGAAGAGATTACAAATATCTTTTGAAGTTTCACCCTCTTTCCCATCTAAAGACATTTTTGATGGGAAGTGGCATGAATTCAACTTAGTTTTGATGTAATTAAAAAAGTTTTTTGGGCATGACTTGATCTCATTTTCAGTTTTTGCATTATATACAGTTAGTGCCGAAGAAATAGCCAAAGTTAGTTGGTCACGAATGTTAAGGTATTTTTCCAAATTATCCTGATTATTGTGTTTTCTGTAAATTTTGTGAGCTTTTTGCTTCCGATTTTTCAAATTAATAATTTCCTTGTTGAACCAAACTGGATTTTTGGATGCATGATTTCGTCGTTTTTTCGTGAGTGGAACTTCCTCCTGTATTATTTGCCATAAAATATTATAAAAGATCTCCACTCCACATTCAATGTTCTTTTGATTCTTTAAAAGGGACTACCAATTAGCACTGCTTAATTTATATTTAATATTTTCATAATTTGCTTTTCTATAATCGAAGATGTCCTCGAAGTCACAATCAATGGAATTATGATTCTTGTGCACAAAAATAGAGAATTCTATTGCTGTGTGAAACGTTTCATTTTTCCATAAGGGAGAATGAGATTCATCAACACAGAAATCTTCATTAATGTTTGTTAATAGCAGATCTAAATAACGATTGTGTTGATTTTTTATATGGTTTATTTGATTGAGTCCTAGCAATGCAATTTTCTCAAACATAGGGTTACTGTGCCCTAATTCATCTTAGCACCTATATTCATCTCACCCATTTGAACACATTAGTTAGAGCAGTGTCTGCTATCTCTATTCAACGCATTAGCTCATATGGTAGGATGAATAAGGGTGCGTCGTAATCAACTTTTCACTTCGCTCAAACGCGAATATTTTACATTTTCCAAGCTAGATTTTTTATGGAACTGTTTCTTAGGAACGAAGCAAAGATGTTAATACATATATAAGCGTAATCCAATCACTGTAAGCCGAGTTATCAGCGAAATAGTGTGACAACCTGACTAATGAGATGAATAAGGGCTCGTCTACCCTATATTGTAATGTTTCGTTATCACCAACGACAGGAAGTAGAATGCTCTCATTTTCGGAGTCAGGAATAAAATCTAAGTTGCGCTGATTAAAATCACCATAAATATGAACTTTGAATTCTGGAGGAAAATTAGAGATTATTTCTTCAGCTGCTTGAAAGAAAATCTCATATGTTGATTTGCAAGCTAGGTCCGGTGGAAAGTATACTGAGACAAAAATGTGGATTTCATCAGCGATATGTGCTTTAACCCATACATGTTCAAAGTCTTTGAATTTTGGTGAGACAATAAGATCGGAATTAAATATAGATGAAACTGCGATGAGAACTCCTCCGCCTGACATTCTTTGGGTTAGTCGTAAATCACGATCATCTCTAAAAACATTATAGTCACTACCAAAAACCTCTTCACTTTTTATATCCTCATTCCAACTTGTTTCGGTACCTAGAATTATCGAAAATGAGGAGCCTAATATATTCTTATGAATTTCGTTCATCTTTACGGCGCTCCTCATTCTATTAAAATTTTGACAGTAAACCAAAATTTCAGTGGCTTTCGAAGAAGTTGGTTGTGATTCGTTATTCGTAAAAGTATTGTTTAAAACTATTGTACTGTTACCAGCTGCGTCATGCTTGTCCTGGTCTGCCTCTGAGAAGTGCGTTAAAATTGGCGAAAACACGAACGTTCACAGGAGCAAGATGAACAATGATGTTTATTGTTATGGTGATTGTTGTTAAGACCATTGTTGTTTCTATTGCAAATGCTGTTTCTGTTGTTGTTGTTGCTGTAACTGCTGTTTCTGTTTTCGTTGTGGTTGTTGTTATTTCTGTTGTAGTTGTTGTTGCTGTTGTAGTTGCTGTTGTAGTTGCTGTTTTTGTTGTAGTTGCTTATTCTGTGATTATTGTTGTTGTTGTTGCTACTGCTGTTAATGTTGTTGTTTCTGTTTCCGTTGTGGTCGTTATTGTTTATGTTGTGCCTGTTTCTATTGAAATTGTTGGTGGTATTATTGGACTTGTAGCTGTTGTTTTTGTTGCTATTGTTGTTGTTTCTATTTTGGTTGTAGTTGTGATTATTGTTATTGTTGTACTTATTGCAGTTCCTGTTCTTATTGCACTTGCTATCTTTGTTGTTGTAGTTGTTATTGTTATTACTGTTGATATTGCTGTATCTTGTACCCTGTTTTCTTCTCGATTTTTTACTCTTTGCTGCTTTATCTTTCTCTTTTTGTTGTTTAATGCGACGCTGTTTACGTAAGTCATATTCTGACCAGTCGGAGCGCCACACTCTTTTCGAACCAAGTGTGCGCCATCCATCTTTTGCCACTTGATTATGCTGCGAACCTGAGATAGCAGTTTTATTTGAAACGACGGTCAATTCGTCCATCAGACTGGGGGGAGACACCGCAGGTGTCAAACGAGCATTATTAACACTGGTTTTCAGGGTACTGATTGTCGCGGCAATTGCCCTTACTTCGTCTAAAATATCGTCGCCAACAGCGCTGGCTTGTGATTTTATTTCGTCAAGAGCATCACGAGCAGAAAACGACTGGTTACCGGTATGTTCGTTGCATTGAGACGTCATGTCAATGGTTATTACGCTTAAATTTTGAACTTCGCAGCATATTTTTTTTAGCTCACGAGTCAGGTCAGTTGTGAGCTCCACCACGTACTCCTCAATGCGCTTCCTTGTGGATTCCATAGATATGTTGCATAATGACGTTATATGATTTTTTCAAACAACGAGCTCATCGGCCTTATTGACCGCGTTGTTTTCCATAGTGCGCGATAATGTTGACACCGCATAATCAACTTTCGCGCAGGTGATATTATTTACATTAGTCACCGCTTCTTTTCGCTGGTGATCAATGTTATCGAACAGTTCACCAAATGCGTTCAACTTTTTGATGTCAGCAGCCATTCGAAGATTGGAATCCGTTTGCGTCTTGATTAAATTAAACAGCTGCTCCTGTTGGAAAAGCACTTTACGTGTGTCAATCCCCGTTTTAAGATTATGCTGACAATCCGAGCATAGAGGAATCATAAAAGACGATTTGTTGCAAAACTCGCACTTCCATAAAAAACGATCATCACTAATTGAACACGATCGAACACTGCACGACATAATGCTGACTATTTTTTTTCGAAAATCGCGCGCGGCTTGAATTAAATTAATCAAATAAATACCGTTCAACTACGTCTACTACCGGTAACGGTCGACTAAGAACGCCTTTAGAGTAATAGAAACACACTGAAATACTAAAAAGAATATGTCATCGCTTTATTTTCGAAGATATTGGCGTGGAAATGCAAGAAAGGCAAAAGTTTTTCCGGTCCAAGGTAATGCATTCGGAAAATCGGGAGAAAATCACGCAAAAATTTAACCAGATGATAGCTGAATAAATTCTGCAGGGACGTATGTTTTTTGTTTTGGGATTTTAGTTAATTTTCTCGTCTATTTTCTCGAAAAACTAACTTTTTCCTACTGTTTTGCGACGCGAGTTACGATGGCCTTAAGCGTTAATGATTGCGATTACTTATTTATTTATTTTCGTCAAGCATATGTAGAATACATAGAATGGTTTTACAATATTTACTTAAATACTATACATTATTTCTACGGTTTAGTTCAGATTTACATGTTCATGTCCACCTATGTGTATCATGGCTAGAGGCTCGAGCGTTTGTAGGTTAACATTTTCGATGATGTTGGATTTTATATCTCGCGGGTGCGAGCGTGTAACTTCGATTGTATGCATTTGATTTTGTATCTGTGTGCCCATATGCCTTTTTAGCGTGTGTTGCTGAATGTGGAGGTGTACACCGCGCCGCGTCGGCGATTGCAGGTAAAAATAGTAAGCGCCTGAAATCGGCGGCGCGACGCACACCTCTAGTTGAATGATCGCGTGAACCTTGAATGATACTCAATTTTCAGTATTCGGTTCAGATGTTAGAAGAGAGTTCCTCCGTATCACTAGTTTCCGGTCGTGGTGCCATAGAACGTGTTGCTTAGTGGATATGAGCGTTATTTTTTATTAGTCCAACTGAACGCATGTATCTATGTTGCTAGTGCCGAAGATCGGCGAGCGTAGGTATGCGGGATTTATCGCGAAGCGACTCCAAAGATCTTTTGGTATTTTGTATTCTTCAGCTGTACTGGCATGGGACACTCCAAGTTTAAAAGAGTTCCTAACCGGGGCTCATCGCCAAGTCCAGGGTACCTCCAACGAAAACTTGGTCCTAAACCCACTTTGTACACGAAACGTTATCTATTCATATCATATCATGTCGTCATATGCAGAGTTACAAATATTAAAATTCATTGAATGAAAATTGATCATATTCAACCGCATTCATTTTCAATCAGTGATGGTGATTGATGAAAATATTGATGATTCAAAGTGATGCAAATCAACATCGATTGATGTATACTGAATCAATCGTCCTTGCTTATCCGGTCATCCTATTTGTAGTAGGCGATTTAATCCGTACACATAACGCACCAAAAAGAACTTTTCCTTCGTCAATAAATGCTGTACTACGTGTTGTCAAAGGCAACTCAGCATTGAGTGAAGATCGGGCCAATATTAATGTTTTCTCATCGCAATCGATAATATTCGATACTTGATGAATGAATCAAATAGCATTCGTTGCAATATTTTTGGGCTAAAAAATAACGATATTTTAGCATCAATAGTTCTAGTTGCCATGAAGGCCCATCACTATAGCTTTCAAATGCCCTCTTAAACAATAGAGCGTCAAAACTGTCTCAATCACTTCGATTGAAAACGGAAATTATTATGAAGCTTGTGCAACACTTCTGAATGGATAAGAATCGAAGATAGTGCAGCATACTCAGATTGAAAAATTATCACGTGGAATGAATGAAGGGAAGGAATGTAAACAGGCGAACGTGGTTACACTTTTCATCGAATCAGATTTGTTATATAACGATGATAATTAATATTTTCTATGTTTTATCAACATTTAAAAACATTTACTTGGAGATTTAGTGAAATGAATATTATTGTACGATGCTGAACTGAATGAATAACATGGAATTTTGAATGAATATTCTTTTTATTCATCACGAGCCGCATCAGGTTCATTTTCAGTCGTCATAAACGAGCTTCGATTATTTTGAACTCTGGTCCTTTGTCCGATCCCCAATCAGAAAGGATCCATAGTGATTGTAAGATCGTAATGCTAGCCATGTAACATCCTCTATACTAGGAATCGTTACGTACTGCTCACTCTCTTTCAAATGATACCCATATTCTCACTATTTTTTGGCAGCCAGCCCTTTCCAAATGACACCCCTACCAATGTCAATTTTTTACTATTTTGCGATAACCGTAGGCCGCAATTTTGGATTTCAAAATGGCGGTAATTGTCAATTTTCGGTGTCTACTGACCAAATGACACCCATATTGATGGTGGTTCTCACTATTTTGTGGTAACCGGAAGTCGCCATCTTGGATTTCAAAATGGTGGTAATCGACAATTTTCAGTGTATGCTTACCACCGCCTTTCAAATGACACACATATTGATGGTGGTTCTCACTATTTTGTGGTAAGAGGAAGTCGCCATCTTGGATTTCAAAATGCCGGTAATCGTAAATTTTCGGTGTCTGCTGACCACCCCCTTTCAAATGACATCCATATTAATGGTGGTTCTTACTATTTGGTGGTAACCGGTAGTCGCCATCTTGGATTTCAAAATGGTGGTAATAGTCTATTTTCGGGTTCGGGTTCTGCTGACCACCCCCTTTCAAATGACACCCATATTGATGGTGGTTCTCACTATTTGGTGGTAACCGAAAGAGTCCATCTTGGATTTGAAAATGGCGGTAATTGTCAATTTTCGGTGTCTACTAACCACTCCCTTTCAAATAACTT
The DNA here is from genome assembly GCF_030247195.1 of Topomyia yanbarensis. NCBI lineage: Eukaryota > Metazoa > Arthropoda > Insecta > Diptera > Culicidae > Topomyia > Topomyia yanbarensis. The sequence continues at coordinate 217,160,676 of NC_080672.1, read as the reverse complement.
CCACATTGATGATGGTTCCATTGATTTGTGATAAATAATTTCTGAAACTATTCTTAGGATAAAAATGGAGTATTTTTCCTCTAAGGGCAAAAGTGGTATATCTTTTTAACCCACTTTTGCGCTAAGGTTTTTTATACCATTTCTGCTCTGACTGGTACTTAAACCGGTTTTGCTCTTAATAAAACGTATACCGTTTTTATTCACTGCCTATAACCGATCCGTATGAAATTTTATAAATATCTATGGCGATTATATACCTTACTTTTGGGACTAAGTTTGTGAAAATCATCCCAACCATCTGATGTGAGTTTTGATTAATTTTGATATGTGGCGACTTTACCGGGGCACTTCCGGAATTGTCTATTATGGGCAAAATGGTCGACGAAACTTCGGTTGGCCATCAGTGACCTAGAACTGCAAATGTAAGTTGTTTGATACACATACACATTTTAGCGAAATGTTTACCTTTTTGCATTCATCGCGGTATCCGTTTGAATCGGAATTCTCTATGTGACCACAAGCTATGACCCGTAATATCGGAACTGTAAGTCGGATAAGAATGAAATTTAATACAAGTTTACGGGGTTGTAAAAGCTTTCATTTAAGTTTTACCCAATCGGTCTAGCCATCTCCGAGAAACCGATGTAATTATTATTCTTGGATACTTCCGCCTGGGCTTCCGTATCCGTCGATGGTGGTCAATGTGATCAAAGAGATTTTGAGACTGTCAGTGACCTAGAACTACAAATCCAAGCAGTTGTGGTCACAGCTTTGAAAAAATTTCACCTTTATTCATAAATCGCAGTATCCGTTGAAATCGGGATTTTGAGCGTGATCGTACTCATCATCCTGTAATTCAGGAACTAGCAGTCCAATCCACATAAAAAGCAATAGCAGCCGATGGCAACGTTGTTCCATTTAATTTAAGACTAAGTTTGTGATAATCGGTTTAGAAAATTCCGAGAAAGCGATGTGAACAAATTATAACAAGATTTTCCATGTAACCGTACTCCACAGCTCGTAGCTCCGGAACCGCATATCAGAATTAAATGAAATTCAATAGCAGCCGATGGGAACCTTGTACCTTCCATTCACGACCAAGCTTGTGAAAATCGGTTCAGCCATCTCCGAGAAAACGATGTGGACATTTTGTTAATATATCCGCACATACACATACATACATACATACACACACAGACATTTTCCGATCTCGACGAACTGAGTCGAATGGTATATGACAATCGGCCCTCCGGTCCTCGGTTAGAAAGTCGGTTTTTGGAGCAATTGCATAACCTTTCTATATGAGAAAGGCAAAAAACATTGCTCCGGCTTATGTGGGAATTTCATATGTGATCGGCAGGTTCGGTGTATATTTCCGGAACCATATAACCGATCCGTACGAAATTTTATAGATATCTATGGCGATTATATACCTTTCATTTAAGATTAAGTTTGTGAAGATCGTGCCAACCATCCCCGATAAACTGATGTTAGTTTGTCAATTTGGTGGCGATTCTTTCGGGGCACTTCCGGAACTATTATGGTCAATGCGGTCGACGAGACTTCGCTTGGCCGTCAGTGAGCTCGAACTACTAATGCAAGTTGTTTGACACACACACACACACATGTTTATATATATATATATATATATATATATATATATATATATATATATATATATATATATATATATATATATATATATATATATATATATATATATATATATATATATATATATATATATATATATATATATATATATATATATATATATATATAATCACAACCCTGCATGCTGCTGCTCCTAACACGATCGATTTATTCGATCGTTCTTTCTAGTCTGCAATTTTACGTTGGCCACGTTGATCAGGGTCCGAATTGATGACGGTGCCATTGTGTTGCCATCTGGTGGAAGTGCCCGTGCCATTTATTTTACAATGACCTTTCTCTAATACCAATAACGGTTTTTTATTAAGGTTGGTTAGTTCTAATTCTTGGCTTTTTATAATTGTCAAAATTGATGTGAAAATTAAAGCGATATGAATTGGTGGGAATTGTCTCATTTTCCTGACGTTTCGTGTCGAGTGAAGAAATTTGGGGGATTTTAATCTACGGCTTGGGATGGCTGAAACGAGAAATTTTAAAAGTTTGTAGTGTTTATATTCTTTATTATAGTGGGTTCCTGAAAGAAAATGTGTTTTTTTGTCTCCGTGTGGTTTTAGGCTCCTTTGGAATCTGAAAATGGAAAGTGACAGGTATTATTAGGTGATTAAACTAGTTGTCTTCTTATAAAAGAAATGTATAGAATTCGCTCAAACTTTCAAGATTTTTTCCGAGGCCCGGAGGGCCGAGTCTTATATACCAACCGACTCAGCTCGACGATTTGGGACAATGTCTGTGTGTGTCTGTGTGTGTATGTAACGGACAAATTCTCATTCGTGTTTCTCAGCAATGGCTGAACCGATCTTATCCAAACCAATTTTAAATGAAAGAACTAAAAAAAGTAAGAACGCTATTAATTTGTTTTTGATTCTGATGTTTAGTTTCCATTGTCGGAATGGAGTCCTGATATGTAACTGATCTATTGGTCTTGATTTCACAGTTGTCTAATAGCATCAATATCAAATTCCTGCCTGAAAACATTCCAATAGAAAATTCCAGATTCAATCATTATAATCAGATTTCTTTTCAAATTGAGCTCGCTTTTGTAGAGATGTACTGTAATAAGGGTCTTTATTTAATAGGAAGCGAAGTTAAAATTGATTTAATGTCTATGAAATATAGAACTGCTCACCAAAAAAATGCATAACTTTCAATATTTGCTAAAAATGTTTTTGCCTTTCTCATTCACTCTAAAATTCGTCAATCTAATCCCGACCCGGAGGGCCGAGTGAGTTCGTCGAGATGGGAAAATGTCTGTGTATATGTGGAAAAAATGTGACCTCTGTTTCTCAGAGATGGCTGGACCGATTTGCACAAAGTTAGTCTCAAATGAAAGGTACAACCTTCCCATCGGCTGCTATTGCATTTTTTATTGATTGGACTTCCGGTTCCGGGGTTACGAATTGAAGAGTGCAATCACACAGCAAATTCCCATATAAACTGAAATGAAAAATTTTCAAAATCAAATTTGTATTTTTGATGCCAAATAACTTCAAAATGCATGAAACATTGAGATGTTTGACAAAAATGGACTTTTTTGGACTTTGGTACATTTTTGCCTTTTTTCTTTCTTATACCGTCAAAATTATTTTATCAAATCAAACGTTTGTAAAACTCATTGAAGATACTAAACCTCCGAAATTGGCGGTTTCAAAATGATGCTATCTTGACCTTAAATTACTGTTTTCAAACATTTGACCTATACATATAATTGGTCATACAACAAAAATCAAATGCTCATCAAAATCGATCAGAACCTGTTAGAGTCGAATGGAAATCGTCATTTTTCATAAATTTCTCTCTACATTCGGAAAGTGTTATCCTCGTTATTAATCATATTACGTTTTCGTCTCAACTCGACGCATTCCCAAAATAAAAACCTGTTTTAATCCACCTAGTGGCGCAATTGTGCTTTTCTCATTTGTTCAGGCTACGATTCCATGGCTGGTTATGTTCAATACAATGGTGGAAATGAATATTACATGTTCAGTATGATTTGATTTGACTTCAACCGGACGCGGAATGCTTTAAAAGCGAAAATGTTGTCAATTTTAAAATGTAATTAGTTTAAGCAACCACCATTGGGGTCAAGGGGCTTGTTGGTGAAGGTAATAAACATAAACATGATTTGCACATACATACAACGGATCGACAGCCACGATCTTGAGATACTATGTGATATTGAAACATCGCTTGAAACCAGCGGCGGATCATGGAGAAAGATCCGGGAGGTCCAGGTCCTGCCGAAAATTTTTAACTTGTTAAGAAATTTTAAACTAGTTTTAATATTAAAGTAGCAACCCCTCACTGCATACTCCCTCCGGGCCGGTATGATTGACGATTCTTGGAGTGATTGCATAACCTTTCTATATGAGAAAGGCAAAAATGTACCAAAGTCCAAAAAAGTCCATTCAAACATCTCAATGTTTCATGCATTTTAAAGTCATTTGGCATCAAAAATACAAATTTGATTTTGAAAATTTTTCATTTCAGTTTATATGAGAATTTGCTGTGTGATTGCACTCTTCAATTCGTAACCCCGGAACCGGAAGTCCAATCAATAAAAAATGCAATAGCAGCCGATGGGAAGGTTGTACCTTTCATTTGAGACTAACTTTGTGCAAATCGGTCCAGCCATCTCTGAGAAACAGAGGTCACATTTTTTCCACATATACACAGACATTTTCCCATCTCGACGAACTCACTCGGCCCTCCGGGTCGGGATTAGATTGACGAATTTTAGAGTGAATGAGAAAGGCAAAAACATTTTTAGCAAATATTGAAAGTTATACATTTTTTTGGTGAGCAGTTCTATATTTCATAGACATTAAATCAATTTTAACTTCGCTTCCTATTAAATAAAGACCCTTATTACAGTACATCTCTACAAAAGCGAGCTCAATTTGAAAAGAAATCTGATTATAATGATTGAATCTGGAATTTTCTATTGGAATGTTTTCAGGCAGGAATTTGATATTGATGCTATTAGACAACTGTGAAATCAAGACCAATAGATAGTTACATATCAGGACTCCATTCCGACAATTTATCAAAAGTCCTCATGATGTTTACAACAACAGGTTATCAATCTACGGATCAGATAATTGTTATTGTAATATTGAATTAAATCAGTCTGCGTCAATAAATTTTCAACTTTAATCCAATTTTTTTTGTGGGTGTGGTCGGGTGGGGGGGGGGGGGGGTAGTATGGTGTTAAACCCCAAAACCTTCTCTTGGCTACGCCGTTGCTTGGAGTTGTTTATTTCGCTTTTCATTTTCCGATATGTTTCAGATCGATCCGATGGTTATAAGTTAGAAAAATTGCAGTCAGAAGGTTCGCACAAATGAACATTTTTGCACTGATACGTTATCAAGTTCCTTTCAGACAACTTGGAAGTGTACGGTGATTATTTGTAGCGGTTGTAGATAGAAAAATGAAATACAAAATTCGTTTTGTCGTAATAATGTTTGGTTTATTTCAATGGATTATTACTATATTGAACAATAAATAGGCGACAAAGAGTAATCCACAAACAACAAGCCATAACTTTTAAAATATTCAAAATAGATATTTGAAATCTTCAGTAAAGTTATTCGCAAAAGTAAGAGCTACAAATTTGCTGAAGGCATCATTTCGATATAATCACTTCCAAGAAAATTTGTGAAAATATCTTACTCATAGGGGGATTAATCAGCAAAAGCACAATAACAAAAGAAATGGGAATATTGGCTCCGTTAAATTCTCCGAAGATACTATTGACCTAAAATAAGCCGTTTTGGCGTTAATAATAGATTACATGTTTTGGTCATATTTCTGGCAATGGGAAATGATAAAAATATTTCGTCCGCATTTAATGTTAAATATCTCATTTGATAATAGTCCGATTTCAACAATCTATAGCTTGTTCGAAAGGTATTCGTTAAAGCTGTCTAAAACATATAAATTGTTAATCTATATTATCAATTTCGGCAGATCATTCAAAAAAACTTCAAAAAACGCCATTTTTACGCATTCAAACATTCATATCTTGGAAACTAAACATCAGAATCAAAAACAAATTAATAGCGTTCTTACTTTTTTAGTTCTTTCATTTAAAATTGGTTTGGATAAGATCGGTTCAGCCATTGCTGAGAAACACGAATGAGAATTTGTCCGTTACATACACACACAGACACACACAGACATTGTCCCAAATCGTCGAGCTGAGTCGGTTGGTATATAAGACTCGGCCCTCCGGGCCTCGGAAAAAAACTTGAAAGTTTGAGCGAATTCTATACATTTCTTTTATAAGAAAACAACTAGTTTAATCACCTAATAATACCTGTCACTTTCCATTTTCAGATTCCAAAGGAGCCTAAAACCACACGGAGACAAAAAAAACACATTTTCTTTCAGGAACCCACTATAATAAAGAATATAAACACTACAAACTTTTAAAATTTCTCGTTTCAGCCATCCCAAGCCGTAGATTAAAATCCCCCAAACTCCTTCACTCGACACGAAACGTCAGGAAAATGAGACAATTCCCACCAATTCATATCGCTTTAATTTTCACATCAATTTTGACAATTATAAAAAGCCAAGAATTAGAACTAACCAACCTTAATAAAAAAACCGTTATTGGTATTAGAGAAAGGTCATTGTAAAATTCAGACAGGAGTTATTAACGTTATTCACCCCATAAACTTGACAGATATAGAGACTACAATAGACAGCTTGATAAATATAGCGTACAGCAAAACTAATTCCCAGTTATCTACCATAATTCAATACAAAGTTAAGGAACTCTACAATATTTTTTTGCACATCGCCAAAAAAGATGGGACACTGTAGGAATAGTATGGAAATGGATCGGAGGAAGCCCGGACGCCCAAGACCTTCACCTGCTAAACGACACGCTCAATAAACTAGTCGACGGAAATAATCAACAGACACGGATTAACACACAACTTGGTAAAAGAATCCAGGATGTCACAAAAACTATTAACAAACTAATAGAGAATGCAAACGACAATAATCTCATTTTAAACGAAATCCAACTCATAAACACAATAATCAACATAGAAACAGTCAACAAAATACTAGAAAACATACTAGAAACGGTAACTCTCGCAAAAGCTTCAATTCCAAGCAACAAAGTCTTATCCCTAAAGGAAATCCATCTTATGAAAACAATGTTAGAATTACAGGGTGTCAAAATAGAAATACCGGACCAAGCTCTGTCATACCTAACTCCCAAAATCGCTCTCAATAAGGACACACTATTATACATATTAGGTGTGCCAAAACTACAAGAAAGGGAAGCCATCGTACTAGAAATTCACCCGCTAATCAACAACAATTCGATCACAACAGACTACCCAAAATTCATCATCAAAGATCGGAAAAATCTTTACACAACCTCACAACCAAACAACTATGTTCAACGAAGTACATTCATCAAACCATTCAACGATGACTGCATCTACCCAATCATCTTGGGAGTGAACAGTCCATTAACACAAAAACAGAAAATGAAACAATAGCTAAGCTCGTTTCTGATAACACACTTCTCATAAACAACGCAAAAATAACGAACTAATATCAAATTGTGGTCCCACCAATCGGAAGTTGAACGGTAACTTCATCATTTCCTTCTGGAACTGCAAAATACATTTCAAAACGGAAATTTTCGTATCCCAAAACATAACCATTAAACAATCAATCTTCCAAGGAGCCATGCACGACCTAGTCATAAAACAACAACTGGTACCAACACACAACATAACAACTCTCGACAACAGGAGTCTAGAAAACCGGAAGCTACTGGATCACATTCATCTGAAACAGTTCAATCATGATGTTTGGAACTGGAGCCTGCTTAGCGGAATCTCAATCTCAACGGCGCTCAGCCTAACCCTAACAACGTTTGCCCTTCTCTATTTTAGACAAGAAATCCACAGGATTCTCACCAAGCTGTCCCGCAGGAAAAATCGAAAGCCACCCACATCAGGAATACACACAGACGAAGTCACCAACGCGTGAGGACACGCTTTTTTACCCCCCGGAGGAATTACAAGGAAGCCTCCGAACACGCCACGCGGCATCAGCAAGTTCTACCACATGGCACGGGCACTTCCACCAGATGGCAACACAACGGCACCGTCATCAATTCGGACCCTGATCAACGTGGCCAACGTAAAATTGCAGATGAATGTGATCCAGTAGCTTCCGGTTTTCTAGACTCCCGTTGTCGAGAGTTGTTATGTTGTGTGTTGGTACCAGTTGTTGTTTTATGACTAGGTCGTGCATGGCTCGTTGGAAGATTGATTGTTTAATGGTTATGTTTTGGGATACGAAAATTTCCGTTTTGAAATGTATTTTGCAGTTCCAGAAGGAAATGATGAAGTTACCGTTCAACTTCCGATTGGTGGGACCACAATTTGATATTAGTTCGTTATTTTTGCGTTGTTTATGAGAAGTGTGTTATCAGAAACGAGCTTAGCTATTGTTTCATTTTCTGTTTTTGTGTTAATGGACTGTTCACTCCCAAGATGATTGGGTAGATGCAGTCATCGTTGAATGGTTTGATGAATGTACTTCGTTGAACATAGTTGTTTGGTTGTGAGGTTGTGTAAAGATTTTTCCGATCTTTGATGATGAATTTTGGGTAGTCTGTTATGATCGAATTGTTGTTGATTAGCGGGTGAATTTCTAGTACGATGGCTTCCCTTTCTTGTAGTTTTTTTTTTTTTTTTTACAATGGAGAAGACCTTTATGTCCTAGCCCAGTACACGTGCTAACGGTAGGGTCCAATCTACCACACGGGGTGCACTGGGGGCGTGTCGGACTCGAATGGTGACCAGCCATTAATACCGACTAAACTCCATTGGGCTCCGCCATCATTCCTCCCAGGAACTACCTCTCGGTATTACTTCTGGGGGGATGGCTGTACTAAGTGTACTCATTCACTCTCACTCGCGCGATCATACATCCTGTATGAGGCTTACTTGGGTGCTCTCTCAATCACACTTTGATTCGCTCTCAAACACTCCCACATGAGGCTGACTTTTGTGCTCACCTTTTACGTTCCATGCGAGGCTGACTTGTGTGCTCACCTTACTCATTCCTTGTTAGGCTTACTTTTGTGCTCGCCCTACCCATACATGTGAGGCTGACTTGGGTGCTCACCCTATCACCTGATTCACTCTCAATCGTGCCACTCTATTGTACCTTTGTCACTCCCTCTGGCATCCCATGTGGGACATTTTTCTTAGGCCCCACTTCTGACATACCATGCGAGGCTGACTTTTGTGCTCACCTTTTTCATTCCTTGCTTGCTACCAACCTGTGAGGCTGACTTTTATGCTCACCCTTAACATGCAGTGTGAGACTGACTTGGATGCTCACCCTTTCACTCCTCTGCCACGCCATGAGGCATCGATAGCTTAGTTCCAACATACTACGCTACGACCCTCCCGTCTTGGCATGAGGCAGTCCACTTATACGCCTATACACTCACTCTTCTGTCTTGCTTCGGGGTGGCTGGGTTTACCCCTTACGCGGTTGCCATTCGCTGCGCCAACCTACCTCGGCATGAACAGACCATTCACTCTCTTATTTTGCGCTTGGCCTTTTTCGCTCCAGCTAACCAATCACTAGTTAGCCGTGCCCGCCGTCTGTTGCTCGGTTCGCCAGATTACCTGTAGCCTACTGGCAATCTGGATGGTAGCAGCCGAGACTGCGTTCCACTTCTCCACCGTTTGACACATCCGCTGGATAAGGGTATCCGGGGTTGTGTCCCAGCCACAGACGTCAAGCATTGCTCTTCTTTCGACGTCGAACCGATGACATACGAACAGTATGTGTTCGGCAGTTTCATCTACACCTGGGCAGTCCGGGCAGACTGGGACCTCCGCGTGCCCGAACCTGTGGAGGTACTGACGGAAACAGCCATGGCCTGACAGGAATTGTGTCAGGTGGAAGTGAACTTCCCCATGGGGTCTTCCCACCCAGCTCGATATGCTAGGTATCAGCCGGTGGGTCCACCTACCTTTCGAGGAGTTGTCCCACTCACGCTGCCATCTGGCGACCGAGGTCACCCTGGTGCGCTCGCGGGCTCCCCTATTTCCACGTAGCTCAAAGCACTCCTCATCTTCCCGAATGACCAGCCCGACTGGCATCATGCTCGCTATCACGCAGGATGCATCGTGTGATACCGTGCGGTAGGCAGATATCACTCTGAGGCACATCACGCGGTAGGTGCTCTCCAGTTTCTGTAGGTAACTGGTTACCCTCAGTGCTCTTGACCATGACGGGCCGCCGTACCTGAGGATAGATACGGCAACGCCTGCCAGTAACCTACGTCTACTGGCGCACACCTTTGAACTGTTGGACATCATTCTCGATAGTGCCGCAACAGCAGTCGACGCTCTCTTGCACGTATAGTCGACATGGCTGCCGAAGGTCAGCTTGTCGTCTATAATGACTCCGAGAGACTTCAGACTTCGCTGTGAAGTGATCGCGACTTCTCCCACATGGATAACTGCATGTTGTGCCGACTTGCGGTTGTTGACGATAACTACCTCCGTCTTATGATGAGCGAGCTCCAGGCCTCTCGCGCTCATCCATTCCTCCACCGTGCTAATCGCGTGTTCTGCGGTTAGTTCTACCTCAGGAATTGACTCCCCGTAGACCTCCAAGGTTACGTCGTCGGCAAAGCCGACGATCTTGACCCCAGGAGGGAACTTCAGTCTCAGAACCCCGTCATACATGAGGTTCCATAGCACCGGGCCTAGGATCGAGCCCTGCGGGACTCCGGCGGTAATCGGAACCCTTTTCTGACCGGCATCGGTCTCGTATAGCAGTACGCGGTTTTGGAAGTAACTTTCCAGGATCCGGTACAGACCCACCGGTAGGCTAAGCCGGTGTAACGAGAGCGCGATGGCATCCCAGCTTGCGCTGTTGAATGCATTCTTCACGTCAAGTGTCACTAACGCACAGTATCGAATACCTCGCCTTTTTCGTTGGATCGCTATCTCGGCAGTATTTATCACTGAGTTGAGAGCGTCCACTGTGGACTTACCCTTCCGAAAGCCAAACTGGTTGCTTGACAGACCGTCCGTACCTTCCGCGTACGGGGTGAGCCTGTTGAGGATGATCCTCTCAAGCAGTTTGCCAGTCGTGTCTATCAGACAGATTGGTCTGTACGCCGATGGGTCGCCTGGCGGCTTCCCGGGCTTCGGCAACAGCACCAGTTTCTGCCTTTTCCATCTATCGGGGAAACGGCACTCGTCAAGGCATCTCTGCATAGCTAGCCTGAACATGTTCGGGTTCGCTATGATCGCTGCCTTGAGAGCGTTGTTCGGGACTCCATCCGGCCCTGGAGCTTTGTTCATTGCTAGGGATTTAGCCACTGCGAGTAGTTCTTCGTTCGTCACTGGAGCCACCATTTCGACCGTGCCCGCACTGTCTCGTAGTGCAGGTGGCCAGGGGCTTGTGGCTCGAGACGGGAAGAGTACTTCGATAATCGTTGCCAACCGGTCCGGAGACCGTTCTGGGGGTGAGGAGCCCCCTTTGGTCTTGGCCATCACAATCCGGTAGGCGTCACCCCACGGATTCGCGTTGGCACTCTCACACAGGTTGTCGAAACACGCTCTCTTGCTGCTTTTAATAGCCTTGTTAAGGGCTAATTTCGCAGCTCGAAACACTTCACGGCGGTTCTCTCTTGCATCCTCGGTGCGAGCTCTTTGCATCCTACGTCTAGCTCTGAGACAGGCTGACCGTAGAGCTGCAATCTCGGCACTCCACCAGTATACCGGGCATCTACCGTTTCTTGGCAGTGTTTTTCTCGGCATAGTGGCGTCGCACGCGCGTGATAGAACAGCTACCAGCGCATCCCCGCTTAGACTGTCGGTGTTGGCCTCCAGTCCCAGGGCCGCGGTGAAAGCTTCGCTGTCGAAGTGATTGGACTTCCACCCGCGTACCTGACAGGGATCTCCCGCCCTCGGATGCTGCACACCATAGTTGATCTTAAAGCGGATTGCTAGATGATCACTATGGGTGTAGCCTTCGTCTACCCTCCATTCCATGCCTGGAGCCAGACTCGGGCTGGCAAAGGTCAAATCAATCCACGCCTCCACTCCGTTTCTACGGAATGTACTAGCGGAGCCATCATTAGCTAGCACAGTATCGAGTTTCGCAAACGCTTCCATTAGCGCTTGACCCCTGCTATTTGTACAGCGGCTGCCCCACTCCACTGCCCAAGCGTTGAAGTCTCCCGCTATTACTACCGGTTTCCGGCCCACGAGGTCCGACGAGAGCCTGTCGATCATCTGGTAGAACTGTTCTATTGGCCACCTTGGTGGGGCGTAGCAGCTGCAATAGAACACACCATTGATCTTGGCAATCGCCACACCCTCGGCGGAGGGGTGTATTACCTCTTGAACCGGGAACCTTCCCGTTGTACAGATTGCCACCATTCCAGACCCGTCCGACACCCAATTGCCGTTGCCGGCAGGGATGCTGTACGGGTCTGATAATAGGGCGACATCTATCCTCGACTCCGAGACCGACTGCCACAGCAGCTGTTGGGCTGCTGCACAATGGTTAAGATTTAGCTGTGTGACTCTCACGGCTTCTTCTTATTTAACTCGCCGAAGGGACACGAAGTTAAATCTTGTAGTTTTGGCACACCTAATATGTATAATAGTGTGTCCTTATTGAGAGCGATTTTGGGAGTTAGGTATGACAGAGCTTGGTCCGGTATTTCTATTTTGACACCCTGTAATTCTAACATTGTTTTCATAAGATGGATTTCCTTTAGGGATAAGACTTTGTTGCTTGGAATTGAAGCTTTTGCGAGAGTTACAGTTTCTAGTATGTTTTCTAGTATTTTGTTGACTGTTTCTATGTTGATTATTGTGTTTATGAGTTGGATTTCGTTTAAAATGAGATTATTGTCGTTTGCATTCTCTATTAGTTTGTTAATAGTTTTTGTGACGTCCTGGATTCTTTTACCAAGTTGTGTGTTAATCCGTGTCTGTTGATTAGTTCCGTCGACTAGTTTATTGAGCGTGTCGTTTACCAGGTGAAGGTCTTGGGCGTCCGGGCTTCCTCCGATCCGTTTCCATACTGTTCCTACAGTGTCCCATCTTTTTTGGCGATGTGCAAAAAATATTGTAGAGTTCCTTAACTTTATATTGAATTATGGTAGATAACTGGGAATTAGTTTTGCTGTACGCTATATTTATCAAGCTGTCTATTGTAGTCTCTATATCTGTCAAGTTTATGGGGTGAATAACGTTAATAAGTCCTGTCTGAATTTTACAATGACCTTTCTCTAATACCAATAACGGTTTTTTATTAAGGTTGGTTAGTTCTAATTCTTGGCTTTTTATAATTGTCAAAATTGATGTGAAAATTAAAGCGATATGAATTGGTGGGAATTGTCTCATTTTCCTGACGTTTCGTGTCGAGTGAAGGAGTTTGGGGGATTTTAATCTACGGCTTGGGATGGCTGAAACGAGAAATTTTAAAAATTTGTAGTGTTTATATTCTTTATTATAGTGGGTTCCTGAAAGAAAATGTGTTTTTTTGTCTCCGTGTGGTTTTAGGCTCCTTTGGAATCTGAAAATGGAAAGTGACAGGTATTATTAGGTGATTAAACTAGTTGTTTTCTTATAAAAGAAATGTATAGAACTCGCTCAAACTTTCAAGATTTTTTCCGAGGCCCGGAGGGCCGAGTCTTATATACCAATCGACTCAGCTCGACGATTTGGGACAATGTCTGTGTGTGTGTCTGTGTGTGTATGTAACGGACAAATTCTCATTCGTGTTTCTCAGCAATGGCTGAACCGATCTTATCCAAACCAATTTTAAATGAAAGAACTAAAAAAAGTAAGAACGCTATTAATTTGTTTTTGATTCTGATGTTTAGTTTCCAAGATATGAATGTTTGAATGCGTAAAAATGGCGTTTTTTGAAGTTTTTTTGAATGATCTGCCGAAATTGATAATATAGATTAACAACATTGCCAGAAATATGACCAAAAACATGTAATCTATTATTAACGCCAAAACGGCTTATTTTAGGTCAATAGTATCTTCGGAGAATTTAATGGAGGCAATATGCCCTTTCTTTTGGTATTGTGCTTTTGCTGATTAATCCCCCTATGAGTGAGATATTTTCACAAATTTTCTTGGAAGTGATTATATCGAAATGATGCCTTCAGCAAATTTGTAGCTCTTACTTTTGCGAATAACTTTACAAGAGAAGGTTTTGGGGTTTAACACCATACAACCCCCCTTCCACCCGACCACACCCACAAAAAAAATTGGATTAAAGTTGAAAATTTATTGACGCAGACTGATTTAATTCAATATTACAATAACAATTATCTGATCCGTAGATTGATAACCTGTTGTTGTAAACATCATGAGGACTTTTGATAAATTGTCGGAATGGAGTCCTGATATGTAACTAATCTATTGGTCTTGATTTCACAGTTGTCTAATAGCATCAATATCAAATTCCTGCCTGAAAACATTCCAATAGAAAATTCCAGATTCAATCATTATAATCAGATTTCTTTTCAAATTGAGCTCGCTTTTGTAGAGATGTACTGTAATAAGGGTCTTTATTTAATAGGAAGCGAAGTTAAAATTGATTTAATGTCTATGAAATATAGAACTGCTCACCAAAAAAATGCATAACTTTCAATATTTGCTAAAAATGTTTTTGCCTTTCTCATTCACTCTAGAATTCGTCAATCTAATCCCGACCCGGAGGGCCGAGTGAGTTCGTCGAGATAGGAAAATGTCTGTGTATATGTGGAAAAAATGTGACCTCTGTTTCTCAGAGATGGCTGGACCGATTTGCACAAAGTTAGTCTCAAATGAAAGGTACAACCTTCCCATCGGCTGCTATTGCATTTTTTATTGATTGGACTTCCGGTTCCGGGGTTACGAATTGAAGAGTGCAATCACACAGCAAATTCCCATATAAACTGAAATGAAAAATTTTCAAAATCAAATGTGTATTTTTGATGCCAAATGACTTTAAAATGCATGAAACATTGAGATGTTTGAATGGACTTTTTTGGACTTTGGTACATTTTTGCCTTTCTCATATAGAAAGGTTATGCAATCACTCCAAGAATCGTCAATCATACCGGCCCGGAGGGAGTATGCAGTGAGGGGTTGCTACTTTAAAATTAAAACTAGTTTAAAATTTCTTAACAAGTTAAAAATTTTCGGCAGGACCTGGACCTCCCGGATCTTTCTCCATGATCCGCCGCTGGTTTCAAGCGATGTTTCAATATCACATAGTATCTCAAGATCGTGGCTGTCGATCCGTTGTATGTATGTGCAAATCATACTGAAATCTAATATTCATTTCCACCATTGTATTGAACATAACCAGCCATGGAATCGTAGCCTGAACAAATGAGAAAAGCACAATTGCGCCACTAGGTGGATTAAAACAGGTTTTTATTTTGGGAATGCGTCGAGTTGAGACGAAAACGTAATATGATTAATAACGAGGATAACACTTTCCGAATGTAGAGAGAAATTTATGAAAAATGACGATTTCCATTCGACTCTAGCAGGTTCTGATCGATTTTGATGAGCATTTGATTTTTGTTGTATGACCAATTATATGTATAGGTCAAATGTTTGAAAACAGTAATTTAAGGTCAAGATAGCATCATTTTGAAACCGCCAATTTCGGAGGTTTAGTATCTTCAATGAGTTTTACAAACGTTAAACAGCGCATCATTTGATAAAATAATTTTGACGGTATATCGTCCAAGAAGTATTTATGGTGAATTTTCTCAGTTTAATATTCATGACTACAATAAAGAATCAACAAATTCGCTAAAGATACGAACTCTGTTACTATTTTCTGAAAAATTAATTCTGCATAATTTTAAAACTTCAAAAATTACGGTGCCGTTTGGACAGTAAGATCGATTTTCACTAAACCGAATTTCTGGCTACGCCGCTGACTTTAAGTAAGTAGAAACAAAGTCGTTCTACAATCGTTCACAAGAAACTTCTTCGAATGCTGAATATTATAATACATTGAAACCCCGATTTTATCAGCCAAATATGAACATATGTTTGATGGGCTCTAGCAGACGAACAAGACTGAATTCGAGTAAATCCTTTCTTGAGCATGTTTTCTTTATAATGAAGATGGAAATATGCAAAAATAAAAAGTAGATCATAATCAGAAATAGTTATCAGACTACATCAAGGGATGGGAAGAATATTGTAACAGCTTCAGTTTATTATAAAGAAAAAAAAATTGCCCGATTTAGTCAATGTCCCCATTTTGTCAGCCTAAAATACACCATGATAAAAATGGGTCTTTATTGTATGTATTATTCACTGTGTTTCACAATAATAGATACATTTCATTTTTGGGGATTTTTATTGCATCGAACTACAACAATTTTTAGGTAGCTTTCAAGGGGTTATTTTATAGATTTCTTCCAAAATTTAGCGAACCTATTCCAATTCGTATACCAATTAATTGGTATACTTAAGGGTTTATATGTTGCAGATAGAGAAAATACTGAAATTTTCAGCTTTTTCCTACACAATATTACGAAAGCTTATTAAACAATTTTTCCTAATAAGTTTGTGAAAATTATAAACTGTTTGAAATTTTTTTAATAGTTTAATTTTTTTATTTAACCGTGATTTTTTAATAAATCGTGACAATCGCTTCACAACTTAGTCTATTTTTCATGGCTTGCGGTGAGCATGATCTCTCGAATTGCTGAACTGAAAATTATGGAATAGAAATTAATTTTTAGTATTCTTTACAGATTTATATCGCCGCGCAGATAGCTCTAAATTAGACCCACTGGTCGATCTAGCGATAGCGATTTCGCTAGATTTTCAGAGCACTGTGCACTCAGTGCATTAACACAAGTGACGGAAGGTTATCGAAAAGTTTCATGAAAATGAAAATTCCAGTAATGATGATGATTTTCCCAAACGGTTCGTTTTCGAGAAGTTTTTATTTATTCTTTGGCATTAGGATTAGCGATAGTAATTCAAATCAAGGATACTACAGGTAAGTCACCTTTAGAAAAAGTCGACGTCGAAGTAAAATTTGGAACTATGCACGCATGCACTTCAGAGATAGCGTGATATCAGGAGCTGCGATTTCATTTCAACTCTTTTTTGTGAAAAGGGCGATACTTACAAATGTAAACATAAGGCTTTTTTCATACATGCGAATGAGGGCTTTGAAACGCAACAAATTATCCTAAAAATTCGGATTCTACGATATTGCTTTCTTAAAATACAAACTGTATTTTTGGCGAAACTGTATTTTTGTTTGTTTATTTAAAGTTTCGCCCTCCACGCTCCATGCAAACAAACAGGGCGATACTTTTTTTGCTAGCAGTTTAGAGGCGAAACTGTTTTTTCGTATTTTTTTTAGGATTATCAAGCTGATACCAGCTGTAAATAGTAACAATGATCGCTATTGAAAAAACCCGGACGAAATCGGTGATGTAAAACGGTAATGATTGTAAAAAAACGTAAGGGCGATATTTCAATGCTGATAGGTGGGACCGAAAAAGTAAACAATCGCCAAAGGGGCGATACTATCATTTTGTCAATTTCAATAGCAAAAACAAATTTTAATTTAATAATTTCAAATACTTTATGAAGTTTTGGGTTTCGATCACAGAATCATGCAATCTAGGATGCAAAAAACACAATGGTTCTTAAATAGGAAATAAAACCAAGTCTGGAAATATTCACTGTTGATTTTCTTTGAATGGTATCACTGCTAGTATCGCCCTTTTCAAGAAAAAGCGTTGATTCCTTAGTTCTCAGTCGCGTTGGAAATTTGAGTAAAGTATAAACTTCAAATCGATTAAAAAAAAAATTCGATTTTTTTTTGCTCAGTACAATATATAACCCCTTTAGGAAAATACAGTTTTCCCAACACAATTTAGATATTTTATTAACAGAGCATTAACAATAATTCGTTGGTATGTCTATTTTATTGGCCATTTTTTTGCTTTCCCATTGATTTGGTTTGAGATTTCTAGCAATGATGTTGTCCTATGCTGATTTGAGCGATTCTCTGAGTCCTGCCACTATCCCATGTAGTATGTGTTATCAAAAACATCGCGAAGCATCAAGTTCTAAATGTTCTCAAACGATATAATATCCGAAGAGAGTGATAAGAGTTATAAGAAATGTCTCATCACACTGTTAGGTGGATTAAAAGCGTTTTTTTATTGCGCTTAACATTCCTATTAATCTTTATAGTTTTATCGTGGTTTTCTAAGCATTTTTTAGCTATGTATCTGGGGTCGACTTTCTTCCTAGTGCCCTTTTATTATGAATGTCGCTGTTTACGTTGATATTTGGTGGTTCTTCCTTTTTGTGGTTGTATTTTTTCATATCGTTTTGTGCTTTTTCCAAATTGAGGATTATTTTATCGAACAATTTTTGGGCTGCTTCCGAAATTTGTGCCGGGATCGTAATGTTTCTCTAATTGAACACTACTTCGTTGGAAGTTAACGAGGTAGCTGAATGTACTGTTTCGTTATACAATGCGTTTACAACGAACATGATTTCTAGGGAGGATAGTTCAGGGTATTTTTGTTTATTGGTATTAAACATTTCTATTATAGTACTGTGGGTCTTTTATATTTGCCCGTTCGATTCGGATGAAGATGTGAATTCAATATTAATTCCTAAGTTTGCCAGGAAACCTTTAAGCTGAATGCTGGTAAAATATGCCTCATGGTCGCACACAATAGTTTTTGGTAATCCAAAATTTCTGAAATAGGAAGTCAAGGCGTTTTGAATGTCCGCCGTGTGTGAGTATTTCGATTAATTGTAAGTGCTTGGAAAATGCACATATGAATGTTAGGTAGTAACTTTTGTCCATACCAAAGATGTCCATGTGAACTCTCTGGAAGGGAGATTTTTCGATTGGTCTTGTTGAAATTTTAATGTTGTATGGTTTTCGCTCATAC
This sequence comes from Topomyia yanbarensis, assembly GCF_030247195.1. Taxonomy (NCBI): domain Eukaryota; kingdom Metazoa; phylum Arthropoda; class Insecta; order Diptera; family Culicidae; genus Topomyia; species Topomyia yanbarensis. Next base: position 217,142,014 of record NC_080672.1, on the reverse strand, counting down.
TTGTGTTGCGCGCATATGAGGCAAGAATTGTTGAAGGTTCTTATTTTCTTTATCATGTTGGGGAAGTAGTATGATCTCTTTATTTGTTTTTCTATTTCTTGAATTCCGCGATGGGCCCTTTCGTGCTCTTTTTTCACAATTGCGTCTTGTCTTTGCTCCGACAGGACGTCTTTCACCATGTTTTGTGTGAGTACGAAGTGTGAGGGTGAACCTGGAAGGTTTTCTCAGTATACTTCTTGTATGAGTTGTAGAGTGTCTTCGGGGGCGAGGATAGCGGTTTGCTTTCCATTATGATATTGTTTGATGGTGTTTGTTATCAAATCTTTGTTGAGATTGTCACTACAAATAATGGTTCGGGTATGGTGAGGAAATATTGTCTCATGTTGTGTTGATTCTGGCGTGTTTAAAAATTATTTGATTTCTGTAGATGTTAATTGGTCGTTCCGTAAAGTGTAGGAAGAAGTCTGAAGAGATGTCTGCAGAGTGGACTGTGCTATCATCGGTATCTATCATATTGATTTCTACTTTTCTACTCAAGGCGTCAGCGACGACGTCTTGTATTCTGTTGTGTAGTCATAGTTTTCCAGCTCAAGCCTCCATTTCAGTATTTTGGTGTTTTTGTTCGAGGTTTTTATAAATGTTAGTGGTTTGTCTTGTATTCTATGGTGTAGTCATAGTTTTCCAGCTCAAGCCTCCATTTCAGTATTTTGGTGTTTTTGTTCGAGGTTTTTATAAATGTTAGTGGTTTGTGGTCTGTCACTAGTGTGAACTTATGGCCGTACAGGTAAGGTTTAAATTTTTCGGTAGCCCAGATTATGGCAAGGGCTTCTTTTTCAATAGTCGGGTAGTTAACTTCATGTTTATTTAGTGTTCTTGAAGCAAATGCTATCGGGTGGTCTTTGTTATCGCGTATTTGCGACAATACGGCGCCTATTGCGTAATTAGAGGCGTCTGCTGTCAAAATAAAGGGTTTCTCGAAGTCGGAGTAAATTAATATGGGATCTGATGTTAATATCTTTTTGCATTTGGCGAAGGCTTCAAGGGTCTTTTGTGTTGAGTATCATTCCTTTTTTAGGTATTTTGTCATTGGTCTTGCTATTTTTGAAAAATCCATGTTACATTTCCTGTAGTAACTAAGCAGTTCTATAAATTGTTTTATCTGTTTTTCGTTCTGTGGCAGAGTCCAGTTGAGAATTTCTTTGATTTTATCTGCGTTTGGCTTAAGGCAGTACCGGAGTGAAAAAAATCGGATGGCGACCTTGTGCTGGTTAAACTCATTTTTCACAAAAACTAAAGCAAATTTCTTCTCCAGAATGACTCATTCCCCAAGTTATTGCGCAATTTTTGAGATCTTTTCCGCATAGATTGGTTCAGTATAAGTCCCGGCGTGTTGTCGCGAAATTTATACATCAATAGTCAAAATCCAAAATTCTGATTTTGTATGGCAAAACAAGACAGTGCTGTGTTCCGATCGCCCTAGCTAGTAAACGGCAGCTCAGATCCACACCAAAATGCTTCATTCCCTAATTGAAACATTGGGGAATCCGATAGAGTGAATATCACATCGATATATTGTTCCGAATTCAAGATTTGTCGTCGCAAAATTTTGTAATCAAAAGTAAAAATCTCTGCGGACTTCGGCAACCATTATTTCAACAGATTTTGTTGCGAGCACCATGCGTGAATTGCTATAAATTGGTCAAAGAAGTAATCAACCAGAGCAAGTCATGCTTTTTATCGCTTATTTTAGTCATAACAATGTACGTGTATTTTTGATTGTATGCAACTAGTAGAAGGCGGGATATGGCATCCATCATTGACTTGAGAAACATTGATAAAATAAAGAAACAGAAAACATTTTGGTTTGGCCAATTGTACAAAATTAATTTTGGTGTGCATATTATGTCAGATTCCATGCGTGCTACATTGCAGAGTTACATTGCGCATTTGTTTGTGTCGCATTGTTATGTAGTTGCTATCCATATGACTAACTTTAGGAGTAATTTCTCGGCATGAATGATAAATAAGAAGTCATTTAGGATTTTATCTGCGTTTACATAGAATAGGTTTATGAGTAAGCAAGATTGTTATTGTACTTTATGTTGTACATATCAGTAAATATTAAATGATAGCTGTCATTGCTAAAGACATTCATTCAAGAACTATTTCAAAAATTCGAAAGTGATTATGATGAATTCGTTATGCTAATACTGCAGTGCGGTGAAAAAAGTAAAAATAAAAAGCAGGAACAAAACAAAACTATTTATAATATAATATATCTATTATCACTAGCACATACATTGTATTAGATTTTGGCCACTTCCGTCAAGCATTTTGAAATGATCTGAAGTAGCTAGGGAATAATTAGCTGAAGCAGCTAATGTTTAATATGTTTTAGAGATTTCCAAGAAGTAGAAATGGGAACCGACTGCAATTTTGTTGACTAATTTTAGAAATTTGTTAAATTTATTGATGTAGTGTATTGATGACGCATTGCTTCGTAAATTTTTGATAAGGGAAGTTATGAATCGATCTGACAGACATCAGCCCAATCGGCTCTATCGATTACATACCCGCATGCCCCTACTGACTATTACATTGACTTACGGCAAGAACATCAATCACGGTGTTCCTAAAACTGTTATTAACAAAAAAATGACCATAAATTTGTCATACGGCATTCGAAAGATACAGTATCCAAGCATCTTCTCAGTGAATTTCAAAATGACCCATCGAGGGATTCGAGCGAAATTGCAATTTGAAGTTTTATGACACGTTTCATAAGGCTACCAGCAAACACCCACGGGTTTGGTCCTATCTCTACAAACAAATTTTTTTTTGTCTACTTATTTAGTACATGGCATTCGAAAGATATAGTAATCAAGTATATCTCCTGCAAGTTTGAAAATATTTCATTGACGGAATCGAAATTTATAACGGTTTGGATGTGGTATGCGGTCATAGATGGGTTTTCTACCAGACTTCAAGCGTGAATCCATGTTTGTCCATTGACTATTTAGATCGTTTATACGTGTCGCGGTTTTTAAAGGAAAACCTGACCATTTAATTACATAAATATAATGTACAAAAGGTGTTATTTTTATGGTACACTGAAAAAATATGAAAATAGGGTTGTCTACCAAACGTTAAATATAATGTGTAAATTAAAAAAATGGATAAAACTCGGAATGTTTACTTCAAAAGGCCACATTTCAATGGTTTGTTGACCGATTCTAATTATTTTTTCATTATTGAACAAGTAGACGTTTCATCGTTAATTTTCATTAAGAATAATATAAAATAGAATTGCCTACTTCAAAAAATAGACAACATAATTATCCTCAATTATATGTATTATCACTATTTAGTGAATATCTTTGTATTCAAAACGATGACCTATCCATTAGTTGAATGCAACGAACGTAAACTACAAATGATGGAAAAATAAAACCATAAATTCAAAAAATATGAAGGTATTTGCTGATTCAGATCAATTTATGTTATGATACGGTTTTTGTTGGAAATTTTGTACAATCGTGATTCGCTGGTTGGGTTGACGGATGTTAAAACTGGTCAAAGGGGATGTTATTAGTACAAGTTCATCTGCTCATATCTCTAACTATTGTCAGTTTTATTGTCGAATTGAACTTATCATGAGAATTTGACATTCAGATGTTTATACAGCAATTGCAATCAACTAGTATATAAAAATGGATAGGCAGCTAAAATATTTACTAAATAATGATAATACATATAGTTGAGATCAACCATATCGCCTATAGATGACTCTGTTTTATATTCTTCTTAATGTAAATTAACAATGAAACATTTACCTGTTCAATAATGAAAAAAAAAAATTAGAATCGGTCAACAAACCATTGAGATATGGCCTTTTGAAGTAAACATTCCAACTTTCATTCATTTTATTTAGTTTTCACATTATATTTAACGTTTGGTAGACAACCCTATTTTCATATTTTTTCAGTGCACCATATAAATAACACCTTTTGTACATTATATTTATGCAATTAAATGGTAAGGTTTTCCTTTAAAAACCGCGACACGTATAAACGATCTAAATAGTCAATGGACAAACATGGATTCACGCTTGAAGTCTGGTAGAAAACCCATCTATGACCATACCACATCCAAACCGTTATAAATTCCGATTCCGTCAATGAAATATTTTCAAACTTGCAGGAGATATACTTGATTACTATATCTTTCGAATGCCATGTACTAAATAAGTAAACAAAAAAAATTGGTTTGTAGAGATAGGACCAAACACGTGGGTGTTTGCTGGTAGCCTTATGAAACGTGTCATAAAACTTCAAATTGCAATTTCTCTCGAATCCCTCGATGGATCATTTTGAAATTCACTGAGAAGATGCTTGGATACTGTATCTTTCGAATGCCGTATGACAAATTTATGGTCATTTTTTTTTGTTAATAACGGTTTTAGGAACACCGTGTCAAGAAAAGCCGGAGGGCTATGCGTTCATCATGCTTACGTATTCCAAAGCGGCATGGCAGTAGTAGGTTGGTCGGCCGAAGTACGAATGTTGGTCCTCCGTAATGGTTTTATTTTTTCATTGCAAATCAGACTATTTTTCATCTCTGGTTTCATATAGAAATAAGATGATTGTATCCTATTGCTCATGGCCTTTTATTCACCCTACCTATTTGATGACATTTATTAGAGCAGTTCGGTTCCACGTGGAACAAATTTTTGAATCAAACACGATTAAATATCTTACATTTTTACGCCAGTTTTATTATGGCGCTTTCGTTTTCACCTGACGATACATAGACATAGATGCAAAAAAGAGATAGACAGATTACACGCTGGTTTGATTCAGTGTAAGATCGACTACACCGGTGCAGTGCACTGTCAATAACGAAACTGCCGTTAGATTTATGATATGTATACATTTCACCAAAAATATGCTATAAATCATGCCCTCCGTTCGTAACGCTAGCTAATTTTAGATTGCTACTTGTTGCTGTTATTTCAAAACGACAGTTATATTTCTTACACTTTTTGAAAACATTAGTCCTTAGTATAACTTATACTAGTCAAAAAGTCTGGGTTTTTTCCGAACAATGCTCGAATGCACTGCGCATTTCCAGGTTTTGTGTCACCACTCCCTGCATTCCTGCTTGCACACGCGACCTCCTGGAGACAGTGAGTTCAGGAATGAATGGTAAGAAGCTTCAACACTCCAACGCTTACATCAAACTCAGTCGAGCACGGAACCAGTGGAGCACCATGGCACACTCTACAGTATCTTTGCCTTTACCCTTTCAAACGGGGCTTTGACGTATTTTTTTCTTGTTTATTTGACACGGCTCAATGCATTAGCACAACTGAGCTGTGGGTCTTTTATGATTTTTACAATATGTAAAAAATAAAAATTGATTTTCACTAAGGCTATCCATCGAGTCTTGTTCACGCAGCTTGCTGCTGCGTGTTGAGATCCTCTTTCTAGGCGGTGAAACAGCTACATTGCCTATCATAACTAGAGTCATTCAATTCGCTCTCTCGCGTTTTCGTTCATGTCCATGTCGTCATCGGTACTACATTCAAGTTGCTCACGGTCGGTTTTTCTTATTTGTTATTTGTGCTTACGGGTCGCTGTTGTAGATCGGTCTCAATCGGCATCTGATTCATTTTTGGTGGTGTTGGTTGTGGGTTTAGAAGCATCTGGTATAATCGTCGTAATTTCACTGTTCATAATGGTAGTTGGTTTAGTGGTCCTGGACCATATCGTTGAGTTAGGCCGATGACATGCTTACGCGATTTGCGAAGCGGTAGCGGTAAGCGAAGCGAATGCGTTCGACCTATCTCTTTGGTGTGTGCATGTAGAACGCATAATACTGTCATAGTAAAAGCGGGACGAACGCGGCAAAACAATATGTAAAGTGCTCAGACGCGTCCGCAAACGCTTCGCTTTCCGCTTCAGCTTGTCATCGGCCTTAGTGTTTGTTAATGCGCGGTCCGCAGTCGTTGGTTTACTAACCGGTTGTGGTTTAGCATACGACGACTGTGTACTGGTCTTGGTCGTAGCATATGGACTTTCTTTAGCAGCCTCCAAGCAAGGTTTTTCGTGGTGTAGCAGTTGATCACATAATTGGTACGTAGGAATCAGCCCTGGGTACGTGACCAATGTTCGTTGATTAAATGTAACACCTTGTCAGATATGTAATGTAACACCTTGTAAATGGTCAGATATGAGGGTATAGGTTTTGTCGGCCGCATTCTCACCACAAGCACTCCGTTGCGGAGACCTGGGAAGAAGTTCCTCCATGTGTCTTCCGAAATGGTTTCCAAGTCACTGTATTTTGGCATGTGTTGTTTGATAACAGCAGGATTAGTATGCGGAGCCAAGTCATGCATTTTAACTTCAATATTGTCAAGTCTACGTATGTTGGGATACTGTATAAAATGTCATTACATTCGACAACGTGCTTCAAGTTGTTCTGCGTAGCGAATGATTCTGCTTGTTTTATGTTGTGGAACGTAATCAGTACCTCATGGCGTAGATGATGGAATTGCACAGCATTGACTTCTGCTATGTTGAGCTTCATGTTCACCTTCAACAATTGCTCCACGTCACGGGTCGCTGGTATTATCAGACATTTCGAAAAGTCAACAGCAACATAGTTCGACCGAACCGGGCTATAAACTGGCTTGGCATTATCACTCATTGTTTGTTCACGTTTCACACACTAGGTAGTAGATATCGAATTTTGTTTTTGCAACTAGACAATGCAGTGCAATAAAAAAAAAATTTGATTGCCTGTCCTGCTATAGAGGAATTCCACGAAGATCCGTCCGAAAATCTCTAAAATCGTGACCGGCCATCTTAGATTCCGATAAAACTTTACAGGTTTAACCGGCATGGAAGACTAACCATTTTTCAAAGTTAATAAGATTATTTTGACTAATGCGCAAATTTTTAAAAGGGCGTTTCTACGTGCAATAATTTCAAATTTATTTTGCTCGATTACACTATTTTATGCAGTAAAACTATCTGATAACGAGTTACAAAGAATGAAAATATACGCTGAAAAAAATTTTGTGTCAGTTTTCACAAAAACGAAAATTCATGATAAAATTTCAAATTGCAAAAAAACCATTTTTTCTAACTTTTTATATTTTGTCAACAAAAACCTAAAGAGAAAGGAAACATTTTGAATGTGATTTCATGATGGAGAAATTATCACCAAAAAGTTTGTCTAACAATAACTTTATATATGTTTTTAAATTTCATTCTAATTGACATACAAAACTGTAATTTTATTACAGAATATAATTCTAAATATCATTTTATATTAAAATGCATTTAACAAATATCTTGCAAAATGCGATAGTTTTCGAGATATTTGCAATATTGCTCCAACAAGAACAATTAATTCATGTAATTAAGTCCTTTTTAAAAGTTATTCGCGTTACCCCGTCATAAATTGTCAAAAGTCTAATGTTTATCGTTTTACAGGCATAAAAGAAGCTTTTTCAATGTATTTGGATCATGGAGAAACTTCCTAACAGCAACTTTCGACAAATTTTCATAATTCATACTATTTGCAGTCAAAAGTAGAATTTTATTTTTGAATATGATTCCAAACGCCATTTTAAATCGAAATTTTTATAACAAAAATTTTCTGAAGTGTAGTAATTCTCGAGGTATTTTAAATTTTGTTTTAACAACCCAATTATTTTGTTTTATTACGACCTTTTCAGAAGTTATTCGCGTTTCTCCATCCACAGAAATTAGTTTTTCGTAATGCCCATAACATTTCTTGTAACTTTCCCATTGACATCAAGGTGATATTGTAAACCATTTGAAAGCTATATGAAAATAACCACAATATAATTCAACTACAGTAGGTTTCCGTTTTTGGCAACAATTTTATTTTTTTCAGTTGCCAAAACCAGAACCGTGCCGAAAATGGAACCTCATGTTTAAAGTTTGGATTTTCAATTTACGACTTCAAAAATGTTTCAAGGATTTTTAATCATATGTGAAATGAAATGAGATGAAAGAAAAAATAAGCAAATTCAATTTTATTCATTATTTTATCAAATTCGGACGTCGTACAGTGGGGCAAGCTTTCGACGCTCAAAACCTCTACCGCCCTGGGTATATATCCTGGAGGATTAGTGTCTTTAGCAAAGCATCTTAGATGGAAATGATCATTATTTTGACAACTTTGGTTTTAATCTAGATAAGTAGAAACTGATCTAGATCAGTTTTATCTTTTGGTAGAGGTGTTCTATCAAAAAACTTTCTTCGACAAAGTTGTTTGTTTAGATATTTCTAACACATGTACTGAAGACATTTATACTTTATAACCTATGTAGATGGCGCTACATGACATTTAAAAAATACTCGAGAAAATGAATTTTAACATTTGTTTATGAAAAATAAATCAAGAAATAAATGTTTATTCCTAAATCTTCGAAAATATACAATAATAAAAATGCTTAAAAGAGTGATAAATGTTATCATGACATTTTAAGGTTGTGTTCATCAAAAATATTAAAAAAATGTGCCACAAAATTTGTAATAACCCACGAAGCGGCAGATGGCGGCAGCAGGAATTTTCATGATGGAGAAATTATCACCAAAAAAGTTTGTCTAACAATAACTTTATATATGTTTTTAAATTTCATTCTAATTGACATACAAAACTGTAATTTTATTACAGAATATAATTCTAAATATCATTTTATATTAAAATGCATTTAACAAATATCTTGCAAAATGCGATAGTTTTCGAGATATTTGCAATATTGCTTCAACAAGAACAATTAATTCATGTAATTAAGTCCTTTTTAAAAGTTATTCGCGTTACCCCGTCATAAATTGTCAAAAGTCTAATGTTTATCGTTTTACAGGCATAAAAGAAGCTTTTTCAATGTATTTGGATCATGGAGAAACTTCCTAACAGCAACTTTTGACAAATTTTCATAATTCATACTATTTGCAGTCAAAAGTAGAATTTTATTTTTGAATATGATTCCAAACGCCATTTTAAATCGAAATTTTTATAACAAAAATTTTCTGAAATGTAGTAATTCTCGAGGTATTTTAAATTTTGTTTTAACAACCCAATTATTTTGTTTTATTACGACCTTTTCAGAAGTTATTCGCGTTTCTCCATCCACAGAAATTAGTTTTTCGTAATGCCCATAACATTTCTTGTAACTTTCCTATTGACATCAAGGTGATATTGTAAACCATTTGAAAGCTACATGAAAATAACCACAATATAATTCAACTACAGTAGGTTTCCGTTTTTGGCAACAATTTTATTTTTTTCAGTTACCAAAACCAGAACCGTGCCGAAAATGGAACCTCATGTTTAAAGTTTGGATTTTCAATTTACGACTTCAAAAATGTTTAAAGGATTTTTAATCATATGTGAAATGAAATGAGATGAAAGAAAAAATAAGCAAATTCAATTTTATTCATTATTTTATCAAATTCAGACGTCGTACAGTGGGGCAAGCTTTCGACGCTCAAAACCTCTACCGCCCTGGGTATATATCCTGGAGGATTAGTGTCTTTAGCAAAGCATCTTAGATGGAAATGATCATTATTTTGACAACTTTGGTTTTAATCTAGATAAGTAGAAACTGATCTAGATCAGTTTTATCTTTTGGTAGAGGTGCTCTATCAAAAAACTTTCTTCGACAAAGTTGTTTGTTTAGATATTTCTAATACATGTACTGAAGACATTTATACTTTATAACCTATGTAGATGGCGCTACATGACATTTAAAAAATACTCGAGAAACTGAATTTTAACATTTGTTTATGAAAAATAAATCAAGAAATAAATGTTTATTCCTAAATCTTCGAAAATATACAATAATAAAAATGCTTAAAAGAGTGATAAATGTTATCATGACATTTTAAGGTTGTTTTCATCAAAAATATTAAAAAAAATGTGCCACAAAATTTGTAATAACCCACGAAGCGGCAGATGGCGGCAGCAGGAATTTTCTTTGTGACTAGTAAAAACCTTTAACTTTATAACCACGAAGAGAAAAAAGTGGGGCAAGGTGGGCCTTTTGCAGACAAATGAAATGAGGTAAAAAATATAATTCAAGTTAAATAGTTCCTACTTCGCTAGAGAATTTTTGAGTAAACTAAAATGTATGCCAATATTATCTTGTTTTCGAATTCAAATATAATATTTCGAACTGAGAATAAATTTATCAAGTAATTTATAAACTAATCTTATTTATCACCATTCATAAAAAACACGAAGTGAGAATTGAGTCAATCCAAAAACAGTTTCTATTATATGCACTACGCAAGTTAAAATGGACAGTATTCCCTCTTCCATCTTATGAAGCACGTTGTATGTTGATAGATATTCAAACATTGAAAGAACGTCGGGACTATGCTATGATCTCGTTTCTAAACGATATCGTCATGCAGCGTATTGACTCATCTTACATATTGTCAAAATTAAATTTATATGCTCCTACTCGTCAATTACGCAATAGAAATTTGTTCGCGATAGGTCATCACCGTACAGACTATGCTAAATTCGGACCACTAAACCAGATGATGGCTGTGTATAACGAGCATTGTGAACGTATTGACCTTACCATGCCCCGAACAAGTTTAAAACAGTTTTTCAACTCTTTACGGCATCATAGTACATAGAAATAGTTTACAGGATAGTACATAAGCAATTAATATTTGTATAATGTAGTCTACACTTGATTGACGAAATAAATAAATAAATAAATATTTAAATCACTCTTTTTAAAAAATAATAAATTTATTGCTTCTCCATAATTTACCCATCGTTGATCTTTCAAAATAGATTGAAAATCGAACAGCAATGCTTGAAGAAATTTAGGTTTGAATAAAAACATTTTTGTTGAAAAAATCACTTGCAACTTGTCCATATTATAGGGAAAAGTCGTCGGTTGCCGGCACTGGTCGGTTGTCGGCACCCCTATGTAGCTTTTGACAGAAACCAGATATGGACATTCTGATAAATATTATTTGTGTTATATATTAGCGCGATCTTTTTGTGCCGATTGCTGAAGCAGACTCGAATGTTCTGTTCTACAACCAATATATTTTTTGAACAAGTGAAACTCTACTCAAAAGATTTTTTTGATGATTTGCTTAGTGTTACAGAACGAAGTAAATCGATCGAAAAAGTATGGCATTGAATATTTACGATGTGAATTTCTTCTAATTTGTAATTCAACGTTGAATGGCGCCGAAATGTTCGCCACAAGTTTTCAAAAAGGTTGCTAAAATCGGTTGTCGGCACCCAAACATGGTCGGTTGTCGGTATCCAATTTTTTGTGGCAAATGCTCTCAATAACCTAATCAATATGGGTATTTTGGAACGGGCTTTACGAATAGATACCAGAGATCGATCTTTGGCACCATTATGAAAACCAGCGTTTTACATTTACATGAAGAAAGCCCATCTGGTCGTGTTTTCACCGCTAGGTAGCACCGTATATACCAGATTGTCACGACCAGATAATTTGGTAGGTGGGCTCGGGGTTACCCTGTAGTCCCCCTCCCGTTTTGACTGACTTCTATCTGATCTGTCTGAAGCTTTGGTAAAAAACTGGAGTGCTTGAAACTAACTCAATGGCAGTGAATGCGTAATATTCGCACTAGTTTTTCACATACACATATTGTGGTTCTGATGAAGAATGATGTTCATAATGCCTTTGATGGGTATTGAACTGAATAAGTTTCCTTTTCTCTTTGAATCGTGATGATCATCATTCACATTTTTCCATTTTTAGTAAATTTTTTTAGGGTGCCGACAACCGACCACATTTTTCAAAATGGTAAACAGTTATCATTTTACTAAATTGTTGATAACTTTTTTTAAGTTGACAAATGAAATTAAATTCTTCGATAAGTTATTAGCTAATGCCTCTAGCTTTCTATTGGTATGCTTATTCCCATATATTGTTTAATTGGAGTAATGTTGTAAGCCAAAAACAAAAGTGTTCCGACAACCGAACACATTCCCCTACATAAATAATGCATCTCTACACTTATTGTAATGATTAAATAAAACACGTATGGTGTAAAATATAGGTAACCCTTAAATACATAACACTGTTTTAAAACAACATTGCGAAAAACATCTCAAAATTATCACAGTAATGTATTGAAGCCATGAGACAATTTTCACAATATTAAAAAAAAAAGATTTGCGCCTTTGAGGGTTAATATGACTCCCATGTTTGGAAATGAAGTCAAATGTGATATAAATTGACACAAGAAAATATCTTTTGCACATTTCTAAAAGACTTGTTATGACCAACAAAAATGTCGCCAAAAACGGAACCCATTTGTTGCCAAAATCGGAGTGTGCCAAAAAGGGAGCATGCCAAAAACGGAATTTTACTGTATATAGTTTAATCATCAGATCCTATGGTTGAATAATACTTTGATTGTTTTTATATAGCTTTCAAATGGTTTACAATATAGCTTTCAAATGGTTTACAATTTCGAACGGAAAACTAGGACTAGGCAGGCCCATATGGACATGATCGAAAGGAAATGTGAAAAATTCTTTGCCTTCTGCTAAGTAGGAGTTGGGCGTTGCACCCAAGTCTACCGCATGGTCTATGGTAGAACATAACTCATCATCATGTTTTACCGCCGACGCCGGCTTTGCTTTGCTTCACCCATAAAACTCGGCAAGAATGAACCTCTAGTATAACAATCGTTTTAAAATGAATACATCCATATATCTTGACGTTCAAGATTAAAAGTCGGCTAACTACTTTGTAAGAATCGGATATATTTCTTTCCGGTTTTTTTACTGAAGATTTTTTTATGCGACTCTTACAAAGAAATGTCCCAGTGTGATTTTTATGCTTGAAGTTTATATCCGGTTTTTATATTCTAATATATTTGAAACGGGTTTTACGAAGCACGTTATGTCCTAGCGACTTGTATTTTCGGTCGCTCAATATTCAGTACGATTTGCACATACATACAATGGATCGACAGCCACGATCTTGAGATACTATGTGTCCATACTAAAACATCGCTTGAAACCAGCGGCAGATCAAGGAAGAATATTCGGGAGGTCCGGGTCCTGCCGAAAATTTTCAACTTGTTAGGAAATTTTAAACTAGTTTTAATTTTAAAGTTGCAACCCCTCACTGCATACTCCCTCCGGGCCGGTATGATTGACGATTTTTAGAGTGTTTGCATAACCATTCTATATGAGAAAGGCAAAAATGTGCCATAGACAATCTTCGCCAAAAAAATTTTTTTCGATATTACATCAAATTTCAACATTTCATGCATTTTAAAGTCACTTGGCATCAAAAATACAAATTTGAATTTGAAATTTTCCGTTACTCCCCCCTTTGTGAAATTTTTCATTTCAGTTTATGTGGGAATTTGCTGTGTGGCCGCACTCTTCAACCCGTAACTCCGGAACCTGAAATCCAACCAATAAAAAATTTCGAAAGCGGCCGTGGGAAGGTTGTACCTTTCATTTGAGACTAAGTTTATGCAAATCGGTCCAGCCATATCTAAGAAACAGAGGTGACATTTTTTTCCACATACACACATACACACAGACATTTTCCGATTTCGATGAACTGAGTCGAATGGCATATGAAACCTCCGGGTCGGGGTTAGATTGACGATTTCTAGACTGAATGAGAAAGACAAAAACATTTTTAGCAAACTTCGCTTCCTATTAAATAAAGACCCTTATTACGGTACATCTCTACAAAAGTGAGCGCAATATGAAAGGAAATCTGAGGATTATGATTGATTTCAAAACTCTGGAATTTTTTATTGGAATGTTTTCAGGCAGGTATTTGATATTGATGTTGTTAGACAACTGTGATATCAGGACCAATAGATCAGTTACATATCAGTATAACATTCCGACAATTTTTCAAAAGTCCTGATGTTGTTTACAGAAACAGGTTATCAATGTACGGATCAAATATTTCTTATTGTAATATTGCATTAAATCAGTCTGTATCAATAAATTTTTAACTTTAATCCAATAATCTTTTTTTTGAGTGGGAGGGGGGAGGTGTATGGTGTTAAACCCCAAAGCCTTCTCTTGGCTAAGCCGTTGCTTGAAGTTATTTATTTCGCTTTTTATTTTCCGATATATTTCAGATCGATCCGATGGTTCTAAGTTAGAAAAATTGCAGTCAGAAGGTTCGCGCAAATGAACATTTTTACACTGATAAGTAATCAAGTTCCTTCCAGACAACTTGGAATTGTTCGGTGATTATTTCTGGCGGTTGTAGATAGAAGAATGAAATACAAAATTCGTTTTATCGAAATAATGTTTGGCTTATTTAAATGGATTATTACTATATTGAACAATAAATAGTCGACAAAGGGTAATCCACAAACAACAAGCCATAACTGTAAAGTTGTAGTAAAGTTATTCGCAAAAGTAAGAGCTACAAATTTGCTGAAGGCATCATTTCAATACAATCACTTCCAAGAAAATTTATGAAAATATCTCACTCACTCACTAATCAGCAAAAGCACAATAATAAAGAAAGCGCATTTTACCTCCATTAAATTCTCCGAAGATACTGTAGACCTAAAATTAGCCGTTTCGGCGTTAATAATAAATTACATGTTTTTGGTCATATTTCTGGCAATGGGGAATGATAAAAAAAATTTCCGTATTTAATGTTAAATATCTCTTTTGATAATAGTCCGATTTCAACAATCTATAGCTTGTTCGAAAGCTATTCATTAAAGCTGTCTAAAAATGTAAAAAATCGATGTCGTCAATTTTGGCAGATAATTTAAAAAACTACAAAAACTCCATTTTTACACATTCAAACATGCATATCTTGAAAATTAAACATCAGAATCAAAAACAAATTAATATCGTTCTGTCTGGCTGATAGATCTTTCATTTAAAATTGGTTCGGATAAGATCGGTTCAGTCATTGCTGAGAAACACGAATGAGAGTTTGTCTGTTACATACACACACAGACATTGTCCCAAATCGTCGAGCTGAGTCGGTTGGTATATAAGACTCGGCCCTCCGGGCCTCGGAAAAAATCTTGAAAGTTTGAGCGAATTCTATACATTTCTTTTCTAAGAAATGTAAAACCAAGATATGTACCGCAATTAATTCACATTCCCATTTCTTGGTACAACTACTAACGTACACTGGGCAAATAGCTTCCCCTGACAATGGTGAGGTGAAATGGATGCCGAATCGTGATCTTCTTCCGGGTCAAAGACTTCAGCCTTGCTTCAGCCAGTGAAGACTCTTATCGGGTGATCTTCGTGGGTCTGCTCCTCTAACTACCTCCTCTTTATTAAGGGTCGTCTACCTTTTCACCTTTTTGTGCCGCGGGTCATGAACTGTACTGTTTGCAAACATTTGGGACACACAGCCTTCCCTTTTAACAAAAAGGCTTGTTGTGGGAAATGCGATGGGAATCATGTGGATGATTCCTGTAGAAGAAATGTGTCTCTAATGTGGGGGAAATTTATTTGATCTCCCGACATGTTCCACGTACAAACAGCGCGAGATGAATCCCTTCAGTGACGCTCTAAGCGATCTTTTGCAAATATGCTAAAGATAGCTACGCCACCGGTCTCTACAAACATCTATACTTGCAGGAATCAATAGCGACTGGCTCAAATGTTACGTTCCCCATGCTGATCGGAGATTTGTACCTTGCCAAGAATCGTCTTTTCATCATTTTTTTGATGGGAAGGATTGGGGAATTGGTAAGGTTAGGGGTAAGGAAAATAATGACACAAAGCAATAAAAATAGAGCATTCTGCACCCCCGGACCCGATCAGAAACACATAACAGAAATATTTCAAAACTAATCGAACTGACATTAAAGTCTTTCGAAAGTAACTTATTTATGCTACTATGAGTGAGTTTGTTTTATCCACGACCTCATCCAAGTCACTTGGAGATAACGACGGTTTGAGCTCGTTTGGTACGAGTCAGTTTGCCAAATCATGCGTAATACCGTCAGAGCAGAGAGTTACATCTAACACCTCTTCTCTGACAGCTCGTGCAAAGGTTTGGCTGTTTCGTGCATTAATTATGTGCAGATTTGTGCTACTTAAGTATCCCATTAATTCGGTGCCTCTCAAATTGATATCTGAGTTGCCCCAAATTATGTGGTGGGCGATTATGAATGAAAACCCATTTCTGCCACAATATGATACAATCTTTTTGAAATCATCAGTAGGCGATGCACAGTGTTTCCAAATGGGCAAAAACTTGATCGAAATTGTTTTGACCACGAAAAAACGATTTTCCCCCTAAAGCTGAGAAACAAACTATTATTTGGTCATTTATGAAAATAATAAAAAACTGTGTTCAGCAAAGTTATAGGGAATATGATAAGAAACAACTTTGCTGAAGAGACTATGTATCTATGTTTCGATTTTAATACACATTTGTGTAGTTTTCTATGATACACCCCTGACAAATCACTTTTTTCAATATTATTTTCTGGGTGATTTTTTAGAATTTAAAAATGTTCTAAGATTTTGTTTGGCATAAGAAAATACACAATTTTTGTTATGTAAGTTTATTTTTATCTCTTATATCTGTAGAGTTATCGATATTTTTAGTGCTAAAAAGCAACATTTTGGTATGAAATAACACTTCAATCCGCAAGTTTCCGCAGACAAAGCCATATTCTTTCGAATCTATAAAGAAAACGCTATCGAATCCAGGGATAACCATTTGTCATATGCTGTCTCTTTCATGCAAAATCATATATTCAAAAAACGACTATAAAACCCTTTTATAAGGCCGTTCAAAAATTACATAACACATTTAAGGGTAAAAGGAGGATGTATGAAGCATGTTGTTACATGGTGGAGAGGTAGGAGGTGGGGAGAGGTTAATATAGCTTTTTTGTTGTTGGAAAAAAGAATGAAACAACACATAGTTACATAGTTAGAACTCTAAGCCTTGGTGGTAACGATGAGCTTTCTCATGGTACCTTAAGTAAATCGTAAAAATTTCGATGAATATGCCTTTAAAACCTCACAAATTATCATTAACCTGTATGATAGCCTGCGTCGGTACATAAACTCGTTACTCATGGGGTCAAAGTGATTTCGTCTTTCCCAATTCCTTTTGGTCAATTGTCAGAAGGAACCCCGCTATCCATGAACAAAGCCTCACGAAATTACAGAGATGATCATACTCAAAAGTCCTCCAGGATAGAAACCAACACAGATCTAGTGCGCCGATCGTTGGAGAATCTGATCCCCTAATTTCATAGATCAGAGGATTTCCGCATAAGAACAATACTTCGTCATCAGAGGATGCGAAAAATCTTTTGGTCGGGCCAGGTGACAACACAGTCACTGAAAGCGACATTTTATTATAATTTCAATCCAAACTAAAAGATTTTCGAACTGAAAACATAGGTTTGGTATATTTCTAATATTTAATTCCAGTTTGTAGTTGGTAAGCTATGTTAATCCCCCCTACCTCTCCGCCATGTAACAACATGCTCCATGCATCCTCCTTTTACCCTTAAATGTGTGATGTAATTTTTGAACAGCCTTATAAAAGGGTTTTAGAGTCGTTTTTTTGAATATTTGATTTTGCATACAAGAGACAGCATGCGCAAGTGGTTATTCCTGGATTCGATAGCGTTTGCGTTACAGATTCGAAAGAATATGGCTTTGTCTGCGGAAATTTGCGGATTGAAGCATTATTTCATACGAAAATGTTGCTTTTTTGGCACTAAAAATGGCACTAAAAGAGATAGAAATAAACTTGCATAACAAAAATTCTGTATTTTCTTATGCCAAACAAAATCTTAGAACATTTTGAAATTCTAAAAAATCACCTAGAAAAGTTATGTTGAAATAAGTGATTGTCAAGGGTGTATCATAGAAAACTCAACAAATGTGTATTAAAATCAAAGATACATAGTCTCTTCAGAAAAGTTGTTTCTTATTATGTTCCCTGCAACTTTGCTGAATACAGTTTTTTATTATTTTCATAAATGACCAAACAAAACATTGCTTCTCAGCTTTAGGGGGATTACTCACCAAACCAACACTTTAATAAGATGGGGAATATTTTATAGACAAACTTTTCTGAAGACACTATAGCTCAAAAACGTTTTTTCGTGGTCAAAACAATTTCGATCACATTTTTGCCTAATTGGAAACACTGTGCGATGGTTCATTATGGTATGACTGGAGGCAAGTGAAGGTAATCGCCATCCAAAAACCAGGAAAACCAGCCTCCGACCGCAACTCGTATCGACCGATTGCTACAGTCCAGCATCCGTAAGTTGTTCGAGAAAATGATCTTACTCCGCCTTGACAATTGGGAAGCAAATGGCTTACTATAAGATACACAATTTGGCTTCCGACGACGAATGACGAATGATTGTTTTGCGTTGCTCTCAACGGAAATTCATATGGCCTGTGCTAGCAAAGAGCAGATGGCATCAGTTTTCTTAGATATTAGGGGGCTTTTGATTCAATTTCTATCAAGATTTTTTTCTGAGAAGCTGCACTATCATGGTCTTTCATCGATTTTAAACAACTTTTTGCCAAACTTGTCGTCTGATAATCTCATGCATTTCTCGCGTGGTCCCGAATTAGTTACATGGCTCTTTTACAGGGCTCATGTCCAAGCTCCCTACTCTGCAACTTTTACGTGAATGACATTCACGAATGTTTCGCCGATTACTACACGCTTAGGCATCTTGCAGATGACGGCATGGTCTCTATTACAGGTCCCTAAGCTGTCGATTTGGAAGGACTATTGCAAGATATCTTGGAAATTTGTCAATTTGTTTAGAAGTAGAAAAAAATACGTTCTCATTTACGCTATTTATTATTGTTTTGATAATTTTTTTTTATAGTTTTACAAAACAATGGTTCGCAGGTATAATTTGCGCACAGTAACTGCTGTAACAGTAACGTTGTGTATTACCAATGTATTACTGGTCAGAAATATTTTTTTCATTTCAATTTCCGCTCCATTTCGTGCTACCAAAACTTTCACCCTTCCAAATAATAGCACTTTTTCAGAAATATCGAAATTCCATTGTATACCGTTATACTAGAATCATTTGATTTTTTCAAACCGGTTGAAAATTTGCAAATTTATAGTAATTTTTGTAAAAAAAAGTCAAACCGCGATTTTTACGATTATGCATATATATATATATATATATATATATATATATATATATATATATATATATATATATATATATATATATATATATATATATATATATATATATATATATATATATATATATATATATATATATATATATATATATATATATATATATATATATATATATATATATATATATATATATATATATATATATATATATATATATATATATATATATATATATATATATATATATATATATATATATATATATATATATATATATTTATATATCTTTTGTTTGCATTTTTACCTGCGAAAATTGCAATCAAACGCGTGGGGAACGTTTGTACCCCAGTGCAATATTCTAAGGTAGAAAAAGTAAGTGTAACGTTCTTGTGTTAAGGATTTGTAACAGATGTGCCAACTAAGGATCAACTTTCTCCGTACAATAACCTTTACATGGCGGAGTGCCCATTCAGGAGACCTGATCAGGCTGTGCCAAGCTATAATATTGTCGGTGATAGATTACGGGTGTTTCTGTTTTCGTACCACTGCGAACATACACTTCACCAAGCAGGGGCGAATTCAGTTGTTGATTGTGCATTGCTTTGGGTTGCATGCATTCGACCCATACGATGAGTCTAAAAGTGTTGGCGGGCGTCCTTCCGCTGAAAAATCAATTTTGGGACCTCTCATATCGAATGCTCATTCGATGCGATATTTTGAACCCGTTAGTAATTGTAAATTTTGAGACGCTTGTCGAGTTCAATTCCTACACACGATTTATGTTGTTATACTTCGATTACATGGCACAAAATATCATTTCCCAAACGTGTCAGTCTCTCTCATGCTTTTGATTCAACTGTATTTTTCGACACTTTCATGAGAAATAAGATTCTTGGAATCCCAAATCACATACGTCCGTAAGTAAACCCAAACATCTTTCATAGTAAATTTCGAGAAGTCGACTGCAACGATGTGTTTTACACTGACGAGTCAGGTTTCGACGGCTCCATTGGCTCCAGTATATTCAATCAAAACCTCACCGCCTCATTCAAACTCAATGATCCTTTTTCAGCTTACGGCGCATAACTCGCTGCTATACAGTATATCCTCAGGATTATTCATACTTTGCCCACAGGTTATTATTTTATATCTTAGGACAGCCTCAACTCAATAGAAACTCTCCGTTCGATGAAACCTTGAAAGCACATTCCATATTTTCTGGAAAATTATGGGAGCTTCTGCGTGCTTTGTCTGTAAGATCGTACAAAATTACCTTAGTTTGGGTTCTCTTGTATTGCTCCATACCAGGTAATGAATATTCTGAAGGAAAGTGAAGCTTACAGATTTTCAGTTCAAGAATATTTCCATAAGGAAATCTGCAGTAGCCTGCGATATTTGGGATCTTACGATAGTTTGACAACTTGACCCTTTTCTGATGGTGGTGTAACATTCGCGCAAGACTGTCCAGCAACGCCGGTTCCAAGGACTATTTGATGGTTGACTCACCAAGACAAAGGTATGATTCCGTGCAATCTCATGTGTAAGTTCGGATTGGTCCTATGTTCCTCAGACTTATTGATAAAGGATAATAGAACATTCCAATATTTACTAAACATTCCAATTTGTTTTTTAAACAGTGTCTATAAGTAGTTCTGGTTTATGTTTTATAGGTGACCGCAATTATATATCCTTATTCATGTAATTAGGACTTTCCTATAAAAAAACAATTGCAGCTTTCGGGGTTGCTACAATGCTCATTTGTGGAAATATTTTGTTGAATGGAAATACGCGCTAACGTACCTATGTAACATATTCCTGCAAGAATTGGGTTATAAAATTGAGTTTTGTATTGATTGCATAGCCGTTGTAGTACAGGAAAGGCATGCAATAAATTTGAAAAGACCGTTTAGAAATGATTTCTCATCAATGTGCTTGTGCAGAGAAACCAGTTCGTCTCTTACAGTCGTTCTATACTAAGTTATTCCATACTAAGTTGGGTCAATGGACTATGGAGTGCCACAAATTTCTGACCAAAGGCTATCTTTCTGTGAGGTATATAATATATTTTATATTGTGTCGCGAGCTTTCGTAAAAAATATTCAGATTGCATTTTGATATTTTTGTACAGGTGCGAAACATTTGCATATTTCCGTACAATCATTGGCCAAACTAAGTGCAAGCTTATTGTATTTCTCACTGCGTACGCAACATTAGCGCAACATGTGCTGAATATACATTTAGGCGTTTATTGTCAGCAACATTTTGTTTGAAGATTGTTCTGTATTAGCATATTCCTAGCGATCTGAGTATGTAAAATCTCTGAAGAATTATGGTGATTTGATAGCTTCAAATCAATATGAACATAAATCATTCATGATGAATGCGAAGTTTTCCAAAGTTTTTTTTTTCTTTTTACACAAATGCATCTCCTCTTCGTTGCAAATTTTTGGGTCAAACTGAAAAGTGGGTACATGACTGTTGGTTCATTGAGCATGTTTACTCATTCGGTCAATCACGAAGTGAAACTACGGGCAGTATACCTAAGCTAACCTCAGCAAACTGAAAAGTGGGCACATGGTCTTCGGAAATGAAATCGTCTATATTCGATGAGTTATTTATAGGCAGTGTATATCGATACACTGCCTATAATCGCAAGACATTCCCATGTTTTACGAGATCCCCTATCTACATGGGACTGACTTGCGATTATAGGCAGTGTATGAATATACTTACTAGGACACTTATAGCGGTAAGCTTGAATCTAGTTGGTACCCCCATACGGTACTATCTTTGATTTTAGGCCTGAGTTTAGTCCGGCCTAAGACGTTAGTACCTGTTATTGCAGAAATGGCTGCATCCTGAAGCCAAATGAAAACAGTGCAAAAGGCCGCCGTGTTCCTCTTTCATACATCTCAATAATTTGAATCAACTTTTCGAAATTTATGTACAATATTATGGCCCACGTTGCACACAAACCATATGAGGGCAAGTAAGCAAGTTTTATCCCGTACGAAAAACAGGTGTAATCGAATTTTAAATGCATTTTTTAAATATTCTTTATCGTCCTATATCTAGAAGGTGCTACACGCTCATTTCAAAACGCCACATCGAAGAGTTATATTGCACATTAGCAGAAGTCGAATCATATTGAAACAAACTGTCGAAAGAAATTTTATAATTGGATTCAGAGATGAAAATTGTTTTCGTTCGTTAGTTTACCTATGGCTATCAAAATGAGTGAAGTTTAATTTGCTCACAATTTTTAGTTATTTTTCCATGAGGGAAAGAATATATAATCACAATTTGTTCCCTTTTCTAGTTGTATCTTCTCACAAGAAACACCATAAGCAGGTGGAAGTTTATATATATTTTTACTGCTTTTGAAAGAGTTCAAAACTAAGATTGAATAAAAAATTGTAAATGAAGCCATGCCATATAGCCGTATTTTGATCGTTATTTAAATGTTATCGGAGCTTGCTTGTATTGTTTCGTAATTTATAATTTTCTAGCATATCTTGAACGATTTGCGTTTCCGCTGTAGTACAAATTTTCGTTTAATTCTTTATGATAGAACAGATATGCACAGGCTATGAAAGAGCTGTGAAAGCTGAGACTAGACAGATGACTTGGCAAAATGACGCAAAAGTTGAATACGGAAAAATCTCTTAAATCGTGTCAGAACTTAAGGGGGGTTGTGTAAGGTATTATCGGCAAAAAATTGGATACTTTAATTTTTTTTTCGATGCAAAGATTCTTTGTCTTTTCAGTCAGGCGCCACATTGAAATCTTGTTTTGCGGTATACACCATAACTCAAAATATACTGGACAAACGTTGAGAGATTTACACAGTTGTTTTTCACAGCATTTCACAAGTAATTAAGGGAGCTTTTATTTTTTGGCCGATTTTCGATTTTTTCGTAGTACTTTGAAACCAAAGTCCGATTATTGCTAAAACAACGATTAACATGTTATTGTGAAATAATAACATTTAGCAGTTTGCAAAAAGCTCTTGTAGTTGCCTGGGCAATGATGTGAAGAAGAAGAATTGTGCAAAATTCAGAACGATTGGTCCAAGAAATTTTGTCTGCATCCAATATCAGGTTCAATTTGTAAATTTATAATTATCAATTCATTATCAGACAGATGGCAGACTATAAGAAGTAACTAATTATAATTTTTATTAATTAAAAAAAAACTGGACTTTTGGTATTTCAGGCATGGTTGGATAATCGTGCTGATAATTTGAATTACTTCATTTTCAGCAAAGTAGGTCTGCCAAATTCTATATGCATGGTTAGTAGACTAGTTGGGTAGGATGGTATAATAAGCCCCACCAGGCTAAAATTTCAAATTTCCATTCCATGGACGACATAATTATCTGAATCAAATAAATAATTTTTATGGCATTTTTCAGGTTTTGCTAAACAGCAACTGATACAAACTTTTCAAAAGATGTAAGCTTCCACTCTTTTTCTATAAGCATTTGATTTAATTTGGAACAGTCAGATTTGGCTGAACTGAACTGACAAACTACTAAGTGTAATGTTAGAGAAGCTCTTCAAGCCCTTGGAGTGGCTAGCGCCTAACAATACAACCCTATAACGTTCTCGATATTACCATTATTACCACCATTATTAGCAAAATAACGTTTTAGTCAATTATAGATCTTAAATAATAAATTGTTTAAGCGGTTACTCCACTGTAGAATTTTAAAACAATCGATTTTTTATTTATTAGTCTAAAATGTGCTTTAGGATGTAAAAAATGATATCCCAAAACATGGAGAATGAAAACAATTCAAAAATATAATTTTCAATTTTGCCACAACGCTTCTTATGTACACATTTTATTTTAAAACAAATGTGTACTGCAAACTTTAACCGCATTTTTCTCGAAACCACTGGCCGGAAATTTAACTCGAGCAAATAATTTTTGGTCGCTTTGAAATTTTCACAGTATATTCAAAATTGATTTTTCTAGTCACGTACGCAGGAATTAATTTTTTATTGCTTACCTTTTTATTGATTAACAATTTTGTGTAGATTTTTATGACATTCTCTACGTTATTTCACTCAAAACTGCGCCATTTCGCTTAAAATCAAAATATCGATCCTCATCCTATGTACATCGCTATTGACATAAGGAATCAGAAAACTTTAGTTTTTGGCGCTAGGTCAAAAATCACGGGAGATAGATTTCCGACCGTGGACCCCTTCTAAAAAACGCGCATGAGGTGAAAAAGCTGCAGAGCCGCCATCTTGTGATGAAATTGCTCAAAAAAATTATTTTATTTGATACAATACTTATGTTATAAATCCCATTCAACAAGATGTCGATTCACCATTTTAATGAGCAATAAAAAAAATCTCGAAATAATCAGACTATTAAATGGTATAAACAGTGAATTTTAAATTAACTTTACTGTACAGTTTTTTAACATAGCCGTGTATTGCTGATCAGAACGCAGCAATGCAAATGGCAGCATCATGTTACCGGAAGAAGACAAAAATATGCAAAAATTTGTGATGCATCTTTTGCATACATTTCGTTATTTTCAATCCTCTCTTCGGCTTTCTTCTGGATAAATATGGCTGTCTTTGCTCGCAATAAAGATGGCAATAAATAAGCTAGTTTATCAGGTAGGAAAGACAAGCACTGTCGAACTACACTAATAAAATAAAATACCAATTAATGCGTAGAAAACTACGCATTTTCAATAAAAGTGAAATAACCCATTAAGTGGGTAAAGAGTTCGTATCCATAAATGAATACAGCTCTTGTACGTCAACCTGGGTATGTTTTACCCTTTACTTTTCGCAGAACTGTTACAGCAAAACGGGTGAAAAATATCCGTTCATGAAAATCGCGCCAGAATGAAAAATACTGTCAATAGAATTATTTCTGAATTAAAAAACATAAAATAACATTCATTTCACATTATTGTCTCCTTAACTACTTAACAAAATAAAACCGCCAACTGGATATATTTTGAATGGCTAGATCTTTGGCTGCTCTAAAAATGCCAAACGCACATTTGCAACATCCTCAGTAGTTTAAACAGCCGTTTTTATGAGCATTACCGAAATGTCCCGTTTCCGCCACGCACTCAGATGCAGGCCGGTAATTTGAAGCTTCCGCTACGAACCTTAGTTTGCTGGTTAACTCGCTTGAAATAATTCTTAATGACTTTTCACTCATTATTAAGATCAGTACATCCATTGATCTCATCGAGTAGTTGTGAAATGAATAAAAAGCACCAATTGTTAGAAGCAATAAAATACCCATTTTTTGACAGCTCGTAAAATGGGTAGTTTTTTACCGTGTTTATCTACCCGCATTTTTTTTCTTTCCTCGTTCTTTCCTTCTCTCTACACGCTTGATTCCAGTTGCACATCAAAGGGTTACAGTAGAGCACGTTTGGATAAATTGAGATCTATTCAATCAATTCAGATCAAAGTTGTTTTTGTGAATTAGAAACAGAGCTACAATAAGAATTGTTTTGATTTTTTTTCTTTTTGCTTATCGCTAAGAGAATAAGCGGGACCATTTAATTCGTTAATATAAATCGATAACATATTTTCACGAATGATTGCCCATATATCTATTGTATCACACATCAAAGAAAGTAAATAACGGAAGAAAATTATTGTTTTTAGGGGATAGATCCAAACAAATGACAATTGGATATAGATCGTGAAATGCAATATTTTATAAATTTACTTACACTGGTCGTTAGCAAATTGAATCAGAATGTTAACAGCTTAGAAATTAGCTCCACAAATACCCTAAGCTAAGAGTAAATAATTGATTTTAAATATGTGCAATGTTCCAATAAGAATAAAATCATATAAAACATCTGAATACAAAATGTTTTGAAATTTATTGTGATCAATATATTTATTTCGATTTTTGGCATAAATCGCTCCAATTTGCATTGATGCATTATAGAAATATATCTATATTCTGCCTGCCACAGTGCAAAAAAAAACCGATTTAATCCACCTAGCAGTGAGATGAGACATTTCTTACACATTTCACTATTGGATTAGTTTGCAGTACTCACGAGAAGTAGGCACCCAATTAGAGGTGGGATGAAAACAGTTTCTAGTCTTGCACGAATAAAATCTCGAATAAACTGAATAAATTATAGAAATCAACAAAACGACCGAAATAAAAAAGTAAAGCAAAAAATGAAACAATAGGTTTTTAAATTCATAAAATGAGTAGAAAAATTAATGGAAATCATTATAATTTTGATCCAAATACACGAATCAAATTAGATTAGGTTATTACATTAAGATTATATTTAGAAATAGTTATAAGATTAATAGAATAAATTGACTCATACTAACAAATTGAATGAAATAAAACGAATGACTGAACATGAAATGCATAAAATTAAAGATATGAATAAAATGAACCAGATAAATCAAATGAATTAAATGAATCAAATGAATCAAATGAATTAAATCAATCAAATAAATCAAATGAATCAAATGAATCAAATGAATCAAATGATTCAAATGATTCAAAAGAATCAAATGAATCAAAAGAATTAAATGAATTAAATGAATTAAATCAATCAAATGAATAAAATAATTTAAATAAATCAAATGAATCAAATGATTCAAATGAATCAAATGAATCAAATGAATTAAATTAATCAAACGAATCAAATGAATCAAATGAATCAAATGAATCAAATGAATCAAATGAATCAAATGAATCAAATGAATCAAATGATTCAAATGAATCAAATGAATCAAATGAATCAAATGAATCAAATGAATCAAATGAATCAAATGAATCAAATGAATCAAATGAATCAAATGAATCAAATGAATCAAATGAATCAAATGAATCAAATGAATCAAATGAATCAAATGAATCAAATGAATCAAATGAATCAAATGAATCAAATGAATCAAATGAATCAAATGAATCAAATGAATCAAATGATTCAAATGAATCAAATGAATCAAATGAATCAAATGAATCAAATGAATCAAATGAATCAAATGAATCAAATGAATCAAATGAATCAAATGAATCAAATGAATCAAATGAATCAAATGAATCAAATGAATCAAATGAATCAAATGAATCAAATGAATCAAATGAATCAAATGAATCAAATGAATCAAATGAATCAAATGAATCAAATGAATCAAATGAATCAAATGAATCAAATGAATCAAATGAATCAAATGAATCAAATGAATCAAATGAATCAAATGAATCAAATGAATCAAATGAATCAAATGAATCAAATGAATCAAATGAATCAAATGAATCAAATGAATCAAATGAATCAAATGAATCAAATGAATCAAATGAATCAAATGAATCAAACGAATCAAGCGAATCAAACGAATCAAATGAATCAAATGAATCAAATGAATCAAATGAATCAAATGAATCAAATGAATCAAATGAATCAAATGAATCAAATGAATCAAATGAATCAAATGAATCAAATGAATCAAATGAATCAAATGAATCAAAAGAATCAAATGAATCAAATGAATCAAATGAATCAAATGAATCAAGTGAATCAAATGAATCAAATGAATCAAATGAATCAAATGAATCAAATGAATCAATGAATCAAATAAATCAAATAAATCAAATAAATCAAATAAATCAAATGAATCAAATGAATCAAATGAATCAAATGAATCAAATGAATCAAATGAATCAAATGAATCAAATGAATCAAATAAATCAAATGAATCATATGAATCACATGAATCACATGAATCAAATGAATCAAATTGATTTAATTCTTCCAGTGAATACAATGAATCAAATTAATGAAATGGATCAAATGAATAAAAAGAATGGATGAACAAAATGAATAAAGTAAAAAATAAATGAAATGCATAAATAAAACAAACGAATCAAATAAACAAAATGAGCTGAAGTGATAAAATGAATAAAAAGAAAAAAATGAGCAGAATTAAATGCATTGATTAAAATGAAAAATTGAACAGCAGTAAAAGGTTATAAATTAATATAAAGAAATAAATTGAATCAATTAAATTATTTGGATGAAATGATTAAAACTGAAAAAGTAGTCAGATTATTAAAATGAAGAAACTGAACAAAATGAATAAACTGGAAAAAAATAATGAAATGCATTCAATGAAAACAATGAATGATATGAGTAAAATGCACAAAAAGAATAAACTGATCAGAGTGAATCCAAAGAATGAAACGACTAAAATAAGTAAAATGAACGCAGATGAACAAAACGAATAAAAAGATGCGGAATGAAATAATTAATTAAAATGAAATGGTCATATATTTGAAGCCAAAAACATTTTTGAATAAAGAAAATGAATAAACCGGATTGTACGAATTTGAAAACCATTGCATCAGAAAGTTTTGAAATGTTTTTGAAAATCCCATCTTCTGAGAAAAGGCTAGTAAATATGCAATGGACTTTCTAGGGCTTCCATCTTTTTTTTTGGTTTTATTCTTTTTGTTTTCATGCTTCTTTACTTGACGAATTCAAAGTTTACTTTTTGGTCACATATTCCCGAAAAAAGATTTATGTGCAGAACAGAATTTACTGGTCCAATTGAATATAGTGAAGTGAGACAAGGTCACATGTGCTTTCAAGCCCCTTAAACAGAGAACGACAGAAGGAGAATGCGATTCGAGAATGAGACAGGTAGATATTTCAAAGTTTTTATTTGCCTTGAAGTAAATAGTGTGAAATGTCTAGGCTATGTCGATTGCATAAAAGCCGTGTTTGTATTGTTTCGTTCGGAATTCTCGTGCAGGAAATATGGATAAATAAGTCCTATAAAGACCAATATTGTGAAAAAGAAATGGTTCAAACTACTCAGTATATCCAAATATGGACGACGATAAGTTAGAAGACACATTGTAGTTGCATCCCCCATCGAGAGTGGGTACTTTGGGGACTTCTTTTCCTGGATCTAATTTGTGGATATTTTTGGTCTTTGATCCGTTATTTTTCATGAAAGTTCGTACCAATACAACGAATGTGCAGCTGATACAACTCATGGTTCATTCGCCTGCGCAACGTTCCGTCTTCCATCTGCACGCCACCATAGATGGTACGCAACACCTTTTGTTCGAAAACTCCAAGGGCGCGTTGGTCCTCACGAGCATAGTCCAGGTCTCGTGGCCGTAGAGGACCACCGATCTAATCAGCGTCTTGAAGATATTCAACTTCGTGCGGCGGCGAATTTTGTTCGACCGGAGCGTCCTCTGGAGTCCAAAGTAGGCACGATTTCCCGCTATGATCCGTCTCTGAATTTCTCTGCTGTTATCATTGTCGTCGGTTACCAGTGAGTCCAAATACATGAATTCGTTGACCATCTCGATTTCGTCACCGTCAATCCGAACTCGGGTGGGAGGTTCACATTGTCGTCTCTAGAACCTCTTCCTCTCATGTATTTTGTTTTCGAAATCCTGGCTTCAACTTTCAGTCTTTGAGCATATATTCCATACAAAATTCAATAGAGATACGAATAGTTTAAATATCGCACGTGGAATGCCTCTTTTGAAAATTTCCATCGTCAAACTTTCGTATTACCCAGTTAAACCAAATTTTTTTTTTGATATAGCCATGAATTTCCTTAATTATAGTGTAGATACAGGCTTTGAATACAATTGAATTAAAGTTGAGTTGATGTAGCAGCAGACAAAAAATAGTTTTGTTTTCTCAAACCTTTGCAATTACAATTAATAAATATTTCAGATTGGCAGAAGATCTTATCACACAACTTAGAAATGCATACAGAAATAGCTAAATAGATGCGATAGAAGAGAGACAGAGAGAGAGAAAGAGAGAGAGAGAGAGAGAGAGAGAGAGAGAGAGAGAGAGAGAGAGAGAGAGAGAGAGAGAGAGAGAGAGAGAGAGAGAGAGATGGGGGGGGGGGGGGGCGTGTGAGGAATGGCAAATGATGGTTAATGCAGTGACATTATTTTTATAGGTATATTATTTTGATATATTGATTTCTTACATTCTTGTCATAAATAATGTAAGTAGTAATTTTTGCTCCATAACCAGTATAACCTAAATCTTGCAAAAGAGCTAAATTTTCGCTAGATTTTTGGGCTTCAAACATACAGTTGCTTTCGGTGACGCCACAAGTATAATTATATTAGAAATCTTTTATCTCACTACTAGGTGAATTACTTGTTGATCTGTGTATTGATATACCATCCAACATTTACCTCATGATTGAACGCAATGCCTTATCCAAGGAATAATGCAAGAACTCACTGTTTCTTCATCAACGCATTATTTTGTCTTTGAAGTGAACTTATATATTGATTTTTGAGAAAGAGTTCATTTATTGTAAAGGTAATTCACAAAATGTTCTCAGCATCGAACTTCTTGAATCACGTAGATGTGTTTTCATACCCCGATATTCAAAATCGGTTCAGTTTTGCCCCTAAAACACCAGTAAAGCAATACTCTGTATGAAACAATCTCATTTTTAATTAGCCCTCAAAAAGGCAACCGGGTCTCATAGGCCCGGCACGTTACAATTTTTTAGTTACAAAAAAATGTGTATGCAGTATAAGCTTGGGCATGGAAATTTTGATAAGTAGCTTTGAAATCTATAACAAAAATAAAGAATTGTGAAATTTTCATGTATGGAGTGATGCGCAGCTATGTTTGAATTTTTTACATGCACAAAAAGGCAAGCCGGGCCTGGTAGGCCCGGTGTGCATGCAATATTTACTAGGAATACCACGGGTTTTATACATCAATATTTATCTGAAAAAAAACATTTTGATGAGTTCATCTTCATATTAGCAGGAATTTTTTCATGTTTTGATTGATTTTATCTTTTTACCTTTTTTATAAGAAAAAAATCTTGAAAGTTTGAGCGAATTCTATACATTTCTTTTATAAGAAATGTAAAAATAGCATACGATAATGACGTGTGTCATATTTTTTGGGTAAATACTTTTATTTCACCCACTGTGGTCTACTTGACAATTATTTGGATGCAACATAACCTGACTCTGTAGTTATTGTCTATTTTTGTTGTCTATTATTTGTGTTATAGTTGTCGTAATTATTCAAATTGTAGGATCTAAAAGCAACAAAAAATTGAAATGGCTAAAAGACGATATGCCCATGTTTTCAATCGTCTCAAAGAATCTGAAACAATGGAAGAAATTCGAGCAAATTCAACAGCAGACAATTCCGAAACTGATTTGCAAAGCGAGGAAGAAGATGTGAATGATATTGCTTCCGACGATGAATCTGATGCAGAAAAATATGAATATGTACTCCGGTTATACATCAGAAGAAATTAATAGCTACCCTGAAACATTTATTGGTCGTGTTCAAACGAAATAGAGCTCAGAACTAATCGACAGTCGACGTGATCTTCCGAGTACTCACCTTTTGGAAAAAAAATTTGACCTTTTTACATCCATCACCTTATACGCTGAAATCGGGATTTGCTGCGTGTTCGTACTCATCATCCTGTAATTCCGGAACCGGAAGTCGGATCAATTAGAAATTCAACAGCAGCCAATGGGAATGCTGTACCTTTCATTTGAAACCAAGTTTGTAAAAATCGGTAAAGAATTCGCTGAGAAATAGGTATGACATTATCTTAGGAGCTTGGTAAGTTCCCCCGGGGCATCAAGAACCGCCATAGCTGCCCAATGTGGTCGAAGTGCCTTCGGTGGGTCTTTAATGATCTAGACATGCAAAGCCAAGTAATGTTGCACATATTTTAATATATATTGCATCATTTGGACATCATGGTGATATCAGTTTCTATGGAAATTTACTGTGTGATTGTACTCTTCAACACGTAACTCCAGAACCGAAAGTCGGATCAATAAAAAAATCGATAGCGACCGATGGGAAGGCTGCACCTTTCATTTGAGACTAAATTTGTACAAATCGGTCCAGCCACCTCAGACAAAAATCGGTGAGATTGTTTGCCACATACATACATCCATACATACATACACATATACAGACATTTTACGATCTCGACTAACTGAGTCGAATGGTATAAGAGATTTGGCCCTGCGGGTCTCGGTTAAAAAGTCGAAATTTCGACCGATTACATAACCTTTCTATATGAGAACGGCAAAAAGGAGCTTGAATTTAGACGGGCATGAGAGGCCCGGCTTGCCCTTTAATGTGAGGATTTTAGCTTGCTTCACAAGGGTTAGTGGAAATTGGTAAGCGAGGACTAAAAATAAAAAATGTGTAATATCTCCGCCGCTCGTGCACGGATTTAGACAATCTATAGCTTGTTAGATAGATATTTTTACAAGTTTGTGGGACAACATTGTATTGTTCGAAAGTTATTTGCAAAAAACCTGCTGTGTTTTGATAAAATTGCCCATATCTCAAAAAGTAAACAATGTATCTAAAATCAAAAATAATAGCGTCAAATGGCAACGTTAGGCCTTTTATTTGAAACTAATTTCATTAAGATCGGTTCAGCCAGTGCTGAGATAATTACATGACATTTTGTACATACATACATACACACATACACACACACACACATACAGACATTGTCTCAATTTGTCGAGCTGAGTCGATTGGTATATGAGACTCGGCCCTCCGGGCCTCGGAAAAAGTTGTCTAAGTTTGAGCGAATCCTATACATTTCTTTTGTAAGAAATGTAAAAATATAACGCTCGTGAATATAAATGATCATTCTGTCAAAGTTTAATTTTCTGTTTGATGTTTGTTTACTTTTTATTTAAACCTCGCTGAAAAACGTGTATAATTTTAATTCGCAGACCTTCATTGATAATTGATCTTTATTCCAAACTTGAGAAAATTCACTTGAAACGAAAATAAATATTCTCCCCCACGTTGATAGGTATCATGTTCAATTAGAATGACACTCACAGTTCATTTTAAATTCAAATTGAAATATTTTAACCAATTTTTTAATAAAAGTATGAAATCTCGACAAACATATAATTCCGGCTTAAAATCCAACTGTCAAAATTCTCTTTGAAAGGGAATTCCCGTTACTCGCCAATCACAGATGTTGGCAGTAAACAAAAGAGAAAAATTTTCTCTTCCATTAATTGCTATGAACTGTGTTTATCCAGCGACGGTTTGTCCAGAATTTCCTTTCAAAGAGAATTTTGACTGTTGGGTTTTAACCAGTAATCATATTTTTGTCGAGAAATAACTATCATAGCACCAATTACAACCGATGGTTTAGCCACCTCTTACTCGACGAGCGCCTATTCAAACTGAATAAAAATATGCATACGTATATCAATTTATTTTCTTTTGTGCATATTATGTCACTACAAAGTACTGCACATCATCGGCCAACTTTCGAATATCCAACATGTTAAAGTTCTATGTTCAGAAACATATCGGCAACAAGTTGACAAATTGTTCTCAAACCCTTTGGAACGAGATATTTGACGAAGGAAAGCTATTTTACTGCAAGAAAATATCGGAATGAATTTACTCATTTTCTTTAACTTGAATTTGTTGCTTTTAACATTGACGTGTAACGCAGATCAGAACGCAGCCATATAAATGACAGCATCGTTTGATTAAAGCTTACCAAATATTTTAGGTCGGTTTAAAAGTTAGTCCGGTTTAAAAACAGTTAGTACGGCTTTGTGCTTACGGCTATTAGAAGATTAGGTGCTAAAACGAAGAGTGTACGCTTCCTGGTCTGATGGTATCAAGGGAAAATGGTCTCATATTGCCACGAGGCGAAATCGGTATGTTTTTAGTACCAATAGGATTGTCAGGAGAAGATTGGAGTTCCACAATGAAAGTGGTGAATCAAACCTTTGACTTATCTCTGTGATTGTTCCAAATTTGGTAGATCAACTATTTATCTGACCGATACAACATACCTAATTGTTTTTCCTGCTAGCAATCATGATTTACTTAGAATCGCTACTGGAGTAGTTCAAACATTGGCGGATTATTTGGGTTCGGTTATAATATACTATGTAGCAGATGAACCTTGTATAATGAAGCGACTCTACTAAATCGATGAATCCAGCCTGGGCGTTGCATACATATAATACTCGGTTTGTATAACCAGTGGTTTACCTAGGAGCCAGCACTGATAGGGCGCCATCATCACAGTATTGATTCCTAAATAACATAACGAAATACTTTTTACAAGCAATTCAATTCATATTTCATAAAATCAGAAGCATACTAGAGTATTTCTGAATAGTTGAAACTTTGCAATAGGTGAGTGGCAACGTGTCAAGTGATGCTGGTTTATTTTATTACTTTTTATGCTCATTTCCCGCTCCGGTACTCCCTTAACGCCTTTTTCTGTTATTATGTGTCCTAAGAATTCACATTCTTTTCTTAAGAATTCGCACTTATCCACCTGGATTTTCAAATTTGATAGGGTTAGTCTTTCGAGAACTTTTGGTGGTGTTTCAAATTCCTGCCAAACACTATTATGTCATCGAGGTATACGTAACAAACTCTTCTGATTAGGTCGCCTAGTATTGAGTTCATAGCTCGTTGAAATGTCGCCGGTGCGTTTTTTTAATCCGAATGGCATTCGTAGAAATTCATAATATCCTTGATCAGTGCTGAAAGTAGTTTTATTTCTTGAACTTTCGTCGAGTTCAATCTGGTGGAAACATGATTTTAAATCTAGAGTGGTGAAGTATGTTGCTTTCCCCAAACTGTCGAGTATGTCTTCAATTTGTGGTATGTTGGTGTTTGTCCTCGATCGTTTTATCGTTCAATTTACGATAATCGATGACAACCCTGAATTTCCTTTTCCCAGATGCGTCCAATTTCTTGGGAACTACCCAAATTGGTGCGTTCCACGGAGATTCTGAGTGTGTTATGATGCCGTTTTCTAGCATATCGTTGACTTGTTCTTTTATGGTTTCTTTAAGAGCATGGGGGTATCTGTAGGTTTTGGTGTAGACCGGGAGCTCGTCAGTTGTGTTAATTTTATGTTTAATTTTCGTAGTTGCAGTTAGTTTTTCGTTTTCTTTAAGTATTACATCGCTATGCTTCTTAAGGGTATCTAGTAGTCGGTCTCTTTCGAACTTGGAAAGGTGTTTTGTTCTGATTAGTTCGTCGAATGAGTGTGATTCCAATTTTTTCATACCCGGTTTGTCTGAGAAGAAACTGCATGTTTCAAAGTTGTTAACTTGTAATTTTAATTCCGGGAATGAGGTCTGTGAGATTGGTTTTTTGTTTGCTCGAATTACGACTGTGGTTCTATTCTTTTTAGCTCTATAGATTCCGGGTTCGATGATTATGTTTTCATTAAATTTTGAAGGTTTATTGCCAAGCCAATCACCGGTTTTATCGGTGCCAAGGGTGAGAAAATGATTTTGTTCGATTCTCGTTGGTTCGATGTTGTATTTATAAACCGGGAATATTGTGTCGCCCACTGTTAGTGTGAGATTCTGATATTTATTTATTTATTTATTTATTTATTTATTTATTTATTCGTCAATCAAATTGTAGACTACATTATACAAATATCAATTGCATATATACTGTCCTGTATACTATTTCTATGTACTATGATGCCGTAAAGAGTTGAAAAACTGTTTTAAACTTGTTCGGGGCATGGTAAGGTCAATACTTTCACAATGCTCGTTATACACAGCCATCATCTGGTTTAGTGGTCCAAATTTAGCATAGTATGTACGGTGATGACCTATCGCGAACAAATTTCTATTGCGTAATTGACGAGTAGGAGCATATAAATTTAATTTTGACAGTATGTAAGATGAGTCAATACGCTGCATAACGATATCGTTTAGAAACGAGATCATAGCATAGTCCCGACGTTCTTTCAATGTTTGAATATCTAACAACATACAACGTGCTTCATAAGATGGAAGAGGGAATACTGTCCATCTTAATTTGCGTAGTGCATATAATAGAAACTGTTTTTGGATTGACTCAATTCTCACTTCGTGTTTTTTATGAATGGTGACCAAACAATACTACAATATTCTAAAATAGACCGAACATATGCTACGTAAAGAGTTTTAATTGTGTAAGGATCTTGAAAGTGATATCCGAAGCGTTTTCTAAAATTAAGCATATTACTAGCTCTATGAACAATTGTGTTATAATGTTCCACAAATTTTAATTTTTTATCTAAGATAACTCCTAAATCTCTTATTTTATCACATTTCTGAACGGTTTGATTACCTAATGTAATTGACACGGAAGCCGTGATTGGTTTTCTGCTAAAAGTCATGAGATTACATTTTTTAACATTTAATTCCAGTAAACATTTAGAACACCATGTATAAAAGATTTGTGTTTCATTGTGAAAAACTTTATAGTCATTATTATTTCTAATTTCTAAAAATAGCTTCATGTCATCCGCATATATGAGAATTTTAATGTTCTTTAAAATAAGAGAGATGTCGTTGACATATAAAATGAAAAGAAGAGGTCCTAAGTGTGAACCTTGAGGAACCCCCGAAATAACTTTAATTATGTCATATTTCATCTCATAGAATTTTACTCTTTGCAGACGATCTGTTAAATACGACTTAATCCAATTGAGGAGTCTCATCTCGATTCCCAATTTTCAAGTTTGAATATTAGGATGGGAATGTCCAGCTTATCAAAAGCTTTGCTGAAATCAGTGTAAAGAGCTTCTATATGATTTCCTTTATCCATGGCATTTAACGAGTAATCAACAAATTCTAAAAGGTTTGTACTAGTTGAACGGCCTTTAAAAAACCAATGTTGTGAATTTGTTATTTTATGTTTGACTTGGTTGAAAATGGTTTAATTTATGATGGATTCGAAAAGTTTGGGAAAGCAAGACAGTATGGGAATTCCACGATAATTTCGAATATCAGATCTTTTACCCGATTTATAAATAGGTATTAAAAAAGATTTTTTCCAATCTTTTGGGAAAATACCAGATTCTAGTGACTTATTGAACAGCCAGAATAAAGGTGACGTAAGCTCAGTTGCTAAATTCTTTATGAAAGTAGGTGGAATTCCATCAGGTCCTGAGCCTTTAGTGGCATCTAGATCATTGAGACCAGACAAGATATCTCGAACATTAATGTGACTGACACCAACATCTCTTGAATAATCAGGAAAATAAGAAAAGTCACGATCATTGTCGGAATAATTAGAATAAGTTTCTTGAAAAAATGTTGCGAAGAGATTACAAATATCTTTTGAAGTGACACCCTCTTTCCCATCTAAAGACATTTTTGATGGGAAGTTGCATGAATTCAACTTAGTTTTGATGCAATTAAAAAAGTTTTTTGGGCATGACTTGATCTCATTTTCAGTTTTTGCATTATATACAGTTTGTGCCGAAGATTTAGCCAAAGTTAGTTGGTCACGAATGTTGAGGTATTTTTCCAAATTATCCTGATTATTGTGTTTTCTGTAAATTTGGTAAGCTTTTTGCTTCCGATTTTTCAAATTAATAATTTCCTTGTTGAACCGAACTGGATTTTTGGATGCATGATTTCGTCGTTTTTTCGTGAGTGGAACTTCCTCCTGTATTATTTGCCATAAAATATTATAAAAGATCTCCACTCCACATTCAATGTTCTTTTGATTCTTTAAAAGGGACTACCAATTAGCACTGCTTAATTTATATTTAATATTTTCATAATTTGCTTTTCTATAATCGAAGATGTCCTCGAAGTCACAATCAATGGAATTATGATTCTTCTGCACAAAAATAGAGAATTCTATTGCTGTGTGAAACGTTTCATTTTTCCATAAGGGAGAATGAGATTCATCAACACAGAAATCTTCATTAATGTTTGTTAATAGCAGATCTAAATAACGATTGTGTTGATTTTTTATATGGTTTATTTGATTGAGTCCTAGCAATGCAATTTTCTCAAACATATATTGTAATGTTTCGTTTTCACCAACAACAGGAAGTAGAATGCTCTCATTTTCAGAGTCAGGAATAAAATCTAAGATGCGCTGATTAAAATCACCATAAATATGAACTTTAAATTCTAGAGGAAAATTAGAGATTATTTCTTCAGCTGCTTGAAAGAAAATCTCATATGTTGATTTGCAAGCTAGGTCCGGTGGAAAGTACACTGAGTCAAAAATGTGGATTTCATCAGCGATATGTGCTTTATCCCATACATGTTCAAATTCTTTGAATTTTGGTGAGACAATAAGATCGGAATTAAATATAGATGAAACTGCGATGAGAACTCCTCCGCCTGATATTCTTTGGGTTAGCCGTAAATCACGATCATCTCTAAAAACAT
Source organism: Topomyia yanbarensis (assembly GCF_030247195.1). Taxonomy (NCBI): domain Eukaryota; kingdom Metazoa; phylum Arthropoda; class Insecta; order Diptera; family Culicidae; genus Topomyia; species Topomyia yanbarensis. The sequence continues at coordinate 217,103,601 of NC_080672.1, read as the reverse complement.
TATAGTCACTACCAAAAACCTCTTCACTTTTTACATCCTCATTCCAACTTGTTTCGGTACCTAGAATTATTGAAAATGAGGAGCCTAATATATTCTTATGGATTTCGTTCATCTTTACGGCGCTCCTCATTCTATTAAAATTTTGACAGTAAACCAAAATTTCAGTGGCTTTCGAAGAAGTTGGTTGTGATTCGTTATTCGTAAAAATATTGTTTAAAATTATTGTATTGTTACCAGCTGCGTCATGCTTGTCCTGGTCTGCCTCTGAGAAGTGCGTTAAAATTGGCGAAAACACGAACGTTCACAGGAGCAAGATGAACAATGATGTTGATTGTTATGGTGATTGTTGTTAAGACCATTGTTGTTTCTATTGCAAATGCTGTTTCTGTTGTTGTTGTTGTTGCTGTAACTGCTGTTTCTGTTTTCGTTGTGGTTGTTGTTATTTTTGTTGTAGTTGTTGTTGCTGTTTCTATTGTAGTTATTATTATTGTTGTTGCTGTTGTTGTTACTGCTGTTAATGTTGTTATTTCTGTTTCCGTTGTGATCGTTATTGTTTATGTTGTGCCTGTTTCTATTGAAGTTGTTGGTGATATTATTGGACTTGTAGCTGTTGTTTTGTTGCTATTGTTGTTGTTTCTATTTTGGTTGTAGTTGTGATTATTGTTATTTTTGTACTTATTGCGGTTCCTGTTCTTATTGCACTTGCTATCTTTGCTGTTGTAGGTGTCATTGTTATTAGTGTTGACATTGCTGTATCTTGTACCCTGTTTTCTTCTCGATTTTTTACTCTTTGCTGCTTTATCTTTCTCTTTTTGTTGTTTAATACGACGCTGTTTACGTAAGTCATATTCTGACCAGTCGGAGCGCCACACTCTTTTCGAACCAAGTGTGCGCCATCCATCTTTTGCCACTTGATTATGCTACGAACCTGAGATAGCAGTTTTATTTGAAACGACGGTCAATTCGTTCATCAGACGGGGGGGAGACACCGCAGTTGTCAAACGAGCATTATTAACACTGGTTTCCAGGGTACTAATTGTCGCGGCAATTGCCCTTACTTCGTCTAAAATATCGTCGCCAACAGCGCTGGCTTGTGATTTTATTTCGTCAAGAGCATCACGAGCAGAAAACGATTGGTTACCGGTATGTTCGTTGCATTGAGACGCCATGTCAATGGTTATTACGCTTAAATTCTGAACTTCGCAGCATATTTTTTTAGCTCACGAGTCAGGTCAGTTGTGAGCTCCACCACGTACTCCTCAATGCGCTTCCTTGTGGATTCCATTGATATGTTGAATAATGATGTTATATGATTTTTTAAAACAACGAGCCCATCGGCCTTATTGACCGCGTTGTTTTCCATAGCGCGCGATAATGTTGACACCGCATAATCAACTTTCGCGCAGGTGATATTATTTACATTAGTCACCGTTTCTTTTAGCTGCTGATCAATGTTGCCGAACAGTTCACCAAATGCGTTCAACTTTTTATTGTCGGCAGCCATTCGAAGATTGGAATCGGTTTGCGTCTTGATTAAATTAAACAGCTGCTCCTGTTGGAAAAGCATTTTACGTGTGTCAATTCCCGTTTTAAGATTATGCTGACAATCCGAGCATAGAGGAATCATAAAAGACGTGATGTGATGCTCTTGGTGCCGTTGCACTCCTACACAGGCCGCGTGATACAATTTGTTGCAAAACTCGCACTTCCATAAAAAACGATCATCACTAATTGAACACGATCGAACACTGCACGACATAATGCTGACTTTTTTTTCGAAAATCGCGTGCGGCTTAAATTAATCAAATAAATACTTGCAGCGTAGCGCCGTTCAACTACGTCTACTACCGGTAACGGTCGACTAAGAACATTTTTTAATTCAATACGGCGTTGAATTTTGAAAGGGTTTCTGTTCCTATAAGACCGTCGAACTCGGGGTGGAAATCTAATTCATATAGGGTAATTGGTGGTAATTTTTCACTTAGTACTTTACATTTACCCTTTTTGTGCACTATTCTATTACCTGTAGTGTTTTTAGTGGTAGTTGGTTGGATTGTTTCTGTCTTACTAAGTATGCCAGGTTTCACAATGTTCTTGTTGGCTCCTGAATCAATTAAAAAATTAAAGGTTTGGCCCGTATTTTGTTTGGTGATTACGAGATATGGTAAAAAATTGTGTGACTTCAGTTGCTTTGTTACGTTTCTGAGTTCTGAGTTGAAATACAACAAAAATTTTCTTCGGTTTCGCTTTCTTCACTTTCCGTATCTCCATCGGAAATTTCGTTATTATTTATTTGTTTGTTCAGTGTTAACTTGCTTCGGATTGAGGAATCGACGTCCATTGGCTCGGTTTTAAATTTTTGTTGAGATAGTTCGAATTTGGGTTGATTGAACTTGTGCCGGTTTGGTTTGGCTTCGTCGTTCCGGTTATTTAAATTTTTGTTGAAGTTGCTATTTTCTCCAGATGGAGTGTATTTAGGATATTGTTTCTGTTTATCATGTTTTTCTTCTACTGTTATTTTGCGGGTAGTTTCATTGGAGGTGAATTTGCAAAGAAATGCGTAAGCTTGTTCGATATCTTTAGGACCGTTTGCCTGGACATAGTCGAAGTAGGGTTTTTGTAGGCCACTAATAAATGCTGCTAGGCTGTATTCGTCTATAAATGAATTTATGGCGTCCCAATTGGAGTTATATTTTGTATTTTGTTTTGCGATCGATTTTATATTCTGTATTAATTGTTTGGTTTTCTGGTAATATTGATTAATATTACTATCCATTTTTGTATGCCAGAGTTGGCAGTTGTATGTGGATAATTCTTGTTTGTCGCCTAGGCAGGCGTTTAGAATTTCCTTAATTTCAGTGAAGGTTGTAGGGCTTTCGTTTGTACACAAGATGTCCCTTGCTTCACCTTCAATTTTATTTGCCACTGCTGTGACGTACATTTGGAATATAGATGGACTCACTGGGTTCAAAGACACTCAAAGTTTTTTCTACTGTCTCCAGCCAGCTGTTTAATTGTTTTTTGCTCCCTTTACATGCGGGTAGCATTTTGATTGGGTCAGGTATCTTGAACGGATCGCCTGACGTAGTTAAGTGTTGTGGTGATTGCGGAGTCGGCATAAATTGTCCGGCACTCGCGCTGCTATTAATTTTTGCTTGTATAGTGCCTAAGAATGCTTCCTACTGTTGTTGCCTGTTACTAATTTTTTTTAGTGCAACTAAGATATCATCCATGGTGGGGTGATCAACGGGTTGATCATTAGTGTTGTTGAGCGACCTAATGTTTGTCAGCTCGTCAATTTTTCCTTTGTCGATGGGGACGTGTGAATGTCCTCCGGGCTCAATGGAATCGATAGATTCTTCTGAAGAGCTCAAATTCCTGCTGCACAGAAATTTGTTTTGCCTTGCGTCTTTCAGTGCTTTTGGCATTCGTTAATTTCAAAGAACGACACCTATTTAGTAGTGTGTTGTTCGAATTAGCGCCTATCTGGTAGTACGCCAATTAGAAGATCGTCTATTTAGTAGTGCGATCTTCTGGTTGGATGAGCGCCTATCTGGTAGTACGCTGATCTGAAATGAGTAATGTTTTTCTTTGAAATTAAAAAAACTCACTCACCTGTCGTGGTGTAGGTAGCTGAAGAACGCTGGTGGTGCTCCACGTGTTTATCGGCGGGGGATCCTCGAATCACTCTGGCGGCTGTTGCCGTCAGCCAGCGATGCTAAGTTTTATTTTAGCGGGTATCACTGTTTTTCACTTTGTTAGGATGAAAGTCCACTGTTTTTTTCTGATAAATCACTTCTTCAATTCCTAATACCGGCTGCGCCAATATTAATCACAACCCTACATTGGGTGTTTTAAAAAACTATGTTTATTATAAATTCAAGAATCGCTGCACTTCACTCGAACGTTTCTAATACAAGACTGCATGCTGCTGCTCCTAACACGATCGATTTATTCGATCGTTCTGTCTAGTCTGCAATTTTACGTTGGCCACGTTGATCAGGGTCTGAATTGATGACGGTGCCGTTGTGTTGCCATGTGGTGGAAGTGCCCGTGCCATGTGGTAGAACTTGCTGATGCCGCGTGGCGTGTTCGGAGGCTTCCTTGTAATTATATATATATATATATATATATATATATATATATATATATATATATATATATATATATATATATATATATATATATATATATATATATATATATATATATATATATATATATATATATATATATATATATATATATATATATATATATATATATATATATATATATATATATATATATATATATATATATATATATATATATATATATATATATATATATATATATATATATATATATATATATATATATATATATATATATATATATATATATATATATATATATATATATATATATATATATATATATATATATATATATATGTATATAGAGACCAAGCAGTTGTGGTCACAGCTTTGAAAAAATTTCACCTTTATACATAAATCGCAGTATCCGTTGAAATCGGGATTTTCTGCGTGATCGTACTCATCATCCTGTAATTCAGGAACTAGAAGTCCAATCCATATAAAAAGCAATAGCAGCCGATGGCAACGTTGTCCCTTTAATTTAAGACTAAGTTTTGTGATAATCGGTTTAGAAAATTCCGATAAAGCGATGTGAACAAATTATAACAAGATTTTCCATGTAACCATGTAATTCAATAGCAGCCGATGGAAACCTTGTACCTTCCATTCACGACCAAGTTTGTGAAAATCGATTCAGCCATCTCCGAGAAAACGATGTGGACATTTCGTTAATATATCCGCACATACACATACATACATACACACATACATACACACAGACATTTTCCGATCTCGACGAACTGAGTCTAATGGTATATGACAATCGGCCCTCCGGGCCTCGGTTAGAAAGTCGGTTTTTGGAGTAATTGCATAACCTTTCTATATGAGAAAGGCAAAAAACATTGTTCCGGCTTATGTGGGAATTTCATATGGTTCGGTGTATATTTCCGGAACCATATAACCGATCCGTACGAAATTTTATAGATATCTAAGGCGATTATATACCTTTCATTTAAGATTAGGTTTGTGAAGATCGTACCAACCATCCCCGATAAACTGATGTTAGTTTGTCAATTTTTATAGGTGGCGATTCTTCTGGGGCACTTCCGGAACTGTCTATTATGGCCAATGCGGTCGACGAGACTTTGCTTGGCCGTCAGTGAGCTCGAACTACTAATGCAAGTTGTTTGACACACACACATATATATTTTCGGAATTTTCGGAATTTCACCATTTGAACAAAACCTACTTTTTTCAATCGCTCGTACTGTCAAAAGTAAAGAAGGTACCCACAAGTGGCCAAAACATGAAATGTGCGCCTTTTTCATAGCTTTCGGATGAAGTATAATAATACGTACTCAACGTAATGGTTTTATGGAAAATATTGAAAAGTTTAAAACATATCGATTTTTTTCAAACTTGGACATGATTTTTTTTCTTTTTTTTATTGTATGAAATAGGAAAATCATTTTTCTTGTTGCCATAACAATTTGGGAGTGGGCAATTAAATACTTACGGAGATATGAATTTTTCAATCGCGCCTTGCGCGCGAAAAACGTACCGCCACGCGCTTCGCTCGTACTCAGGTTTGACACACTACCGCGTTGTGTAAAACACACTTTCAATTAACTTCATTATTTATTAGAAATAAAAAAATATAAAATATAAATAATAATGATTCTTCAACGGACTGACTTGATTTTTTTATGAGGATGCATAATATGTGTAGCCAGTCGATGAACCACGGAAAACTGAATAAAAAAATTCTCTCATTATTTTTAAGAAAACTGAGTGAATTTTACATAAAAATATCAGATTTTTCGGATTTTATAAGGCTATTCCATATTCCAAAATTCAAATCATTTTAAATTATTTTAAGTTCATCGAGTAACTAATAGTCCAAGTTTTAAAAAATATTATTGAATTTCCTGTTTCAGTCAATTTTATCAAGAGTTATCATATTCGCCGTGGCGCTCCTCGACGTGGAAATGGTTGGACGTCTCTTGGAACGCTTGTGTGGTTCTGTGTGACTGCAATTTTTTCTCGTACATAATGAATGTATAAATAAACCTTAACATTACAAAAGAGGTCCATTGTTGCCTTACCTTCAAAATCGTAAACCAAAATCATTTTCGGTTTAAGCACTTTACATCAGACGCCCTCCTAAAGGAAAACATACACAGCTAATGCGTTATGTTTGTTTTAGATTATTATTGTTTTATACTCAATTTTGTAGTTGATTTTATAATATAGAACGATTGGGAATATCGTAGCATGAGATAATTTTTAAAATGATTAAAATATGATATTTGCATTCTGGCGAGAAGAGAGATTTTTGCAGTTCTGCAAAAATGTTGAACGAATGCTTTTTAAGTTTCTGGCGCTTTTTAAATCTTGTTTTCAGTTTAGTTACCTATCGTTTCTTAATTCCATTCTTTTTGAAAACCTTAAATGTTTGCACTTATTTTTCTGATGGTGTTCGTCAACTTTTTAAAAATGTGAAACGTTGTACTATTTTTTTTCACCACAAATCAGACTGCATTCACCCCACACAGTGATATTTTCGCACAACAGCCCATGGAAAAGGTGCTTGCGACGAAGCCATTATTTGTCGAGCCAGTTTACAAATGATCAATGATGATCAAATGATGCAACTGAGTCATACGATGTGGCAAGAAACGCTTCTTTGTCACGCAATGTTTCAAGTTCAAATCTCAGAATACCATAGGAAACGTTCCAATCGAACCAATTTATTCTAATGCAAGAGCAGAGAAAAATCCACAGAATTGTTTCGAAAAATGCCAAACCATACCTGGACCACAATCATTTCACTATGTTGAGATGAACGAGGACTTCAAATTAAAACTGAAGATCTTTTCTTCCGGCGACACTTTTGAATGATTAAGACAATATAAATCTAAAGTTAAACATACATCTAAATGCAATAAATAGTAAAGTTAATCGCAAGTGTGTTTTACACAACGCGCTGGTGTGTAAAACTTCATACACCCAAGTCTCAGTACGAGCGAAGCGCGTGGCGGTACGTTTTAGCGCGCAAGGCGCGATTGAAAAACTCATATCTCCGTAAGTATTTAATTGCCCACTCCCAAATTTTTATGGCATCAAGAAAAATGATTTTCCTATTTTATACAATAAAAAAAGAGAAAAAATCATGTCCAAGTTTGAAAAAATCGATTTGTTTTAAACTTTTCAATATTTTCCATCAAACCAATACGTTGAGTACGTATTAATATACTTCATCCGAAAGCTGTGAAAAAGGTCTTGGGCACTTTCTGGTATCTTCTTTACTTTTAACAGTACGAGCGATTGAAAAAAGTAGGTTTTTTTCGAATGGTGAAATTCAACACAAATAATCTCGAAAGTCTCGCCTACTATGTTGAAATAAAAAAATACGTGTCAAATATTTTTGACTACTGAACCTATAAAAAATAGATCTGGACAAAAAAAAATTGTGGCAAATTTTGCGTGGAATATCCCATATATAAATATATATATATATATATATATATATATATATATATATATATATATATATATATATATATATATATATATATATATATATATATATATATATATATATATATATATATATATATATATATATATATATATATATATATATATATATATATATATATATATATATATATATATATATATATATATTAGGATGACAATAAAACGACCGTTTTTGAAATTACTAATCTAGCGTCGTTCCAAATCATGAAAAAATGACACTGTCCAAATTTGAGCGAAATCGGTTAACCCTAACCCCTCCCCCAACGAGCTTAAAGTTTGTATGGGATTTTTGGCCAAAATGTATGGAAAAACACTCACAGTTCACGTTATCGCCCCTAGAGGTCGCTGTAAACTTCCGAACACGGACCTAGGAAGGAGTTAAGCTTTTGAAGATATGCCGAACAAGTTTGTCGAAGACTGCAAGACAATCCAACCAACCGTTCAAGAGTTATTGACGTTTAAAGTTGGATACTGCTGCTTAACATGCGCAAAGGGCGTACTCCGCTTATCTCATATATGTGACCCACATGCAAAGGTTAGGAAAAACTCATATCTCTGAAACGACGAGAGATAGAAAGTTATGATGTTCCACAAAGTTGTAGAGAAATAAAAGAACTTTTTGGTTTCACTGGGAAGCTTCAGGATTTCTCCGCATGGTGGCGGTAATGAGCCAAGCAATTTAAAGGGAATGCTCCTATCTGTACAGCGCTAAGAGATGGAGCATTTGGATGTTCTACTAAGTTGTAAAGTAGCAAAAATACTTTATTCTCTCATTTGAAAAATGCAAAATTCCACCACATGGTGGCGCCAGTGAGCAAAATTAATTCAAGGTAATACGCCTTTCTATACAATGGTAAGAGATAATGCAATCTGATGTTCTACGAAGTTGTAGAGCATTTCAAAGGCTTTCGTGTATAAATATAATTTAGGCCACATAGTGGTGCTAACATCCATATATTATCGAGAATGAATATATTTTGATACACCTTTTGAATGTTTTCTATTTTTTCCGCACAATAGCGGTAGAGAATCAAACTAGTTTAAAATTATACTCTTATTTCTTATGCAGAGTTTCTTTTATTATACATAACATGTTACAGATTTAAGACTCTCAGGTTATAATAAAATTTATATTCTTGACTTTCTTTGTAATCCCATTAATATTTCTCCAGTTGCCTCATTTATTAACCTTTTTTAATTTTTTGAAGCAACTGTTGACTAGTTCTAAGAACGCTCTCTCTTCAAAGACGTCATGAACAGTGCCGCGCGTCAGTGCTCGTTGATTGCCTCCCGCAGAAGAAGCGTACTCTATGCGCCGTGAACTCATTTAGACAGGCATTGGTTGCACGATTACAGGGCTGATATTTTGGTGATAGGTGAGAAATACTAGGGTCATTCGAATGCCGATTAGTGACTTTCTCATCATATCTGGTCTCATTTATAACTTAGGAATTGGGCTCAAAATATATTCTGTCACCTTACGCGGACTACTAGACTTAAACACTACATCCCGCTAATAATGTAGCCTGGGATAAATACCTAAGTATGCTACAATCCAATTCGCGCTGTGCTTCTATTATAATCGGCATCCCCTATCACCTTGCAAACAAGCAAAGCGTGCATGGCATGTGCGCTGCCTGCCCAGTCGGGGGGGCACATCACCAGATATTTGAATTTTGCTTTGTGCGACTATTCCGGCAAGGAAGGATCGTCTCCTGCTATAACCGCAACATTGCTGCCCGCGCTCGTCGATCGCTCTGTCGTAGTAGAGACTGAACCGGCTGGGTAGTGTCATTTTGCTTTGTGCGTTTCATCGCGCATGTTGCTTGCTATCGCCGCAGAGATGTGGTGTATGTTGTTGCCGTTGGTGCTCGTTGGTCGCCTCGAGACGTGCCATGTGCTGCGAACCCAATTCAATTGATATTGGTTATACGAGTATGGGACTGATACTTCGGCAGTAAGCAAAGGGTGCTAGGGGAATTTGAATGCCGGATGGACAATAGTCAAATTAGATTCCAGCTCCGAGCAGCTTTTTAGGTACCTGTGCAAATTCTTAGCTCGATCTCTGAAACTATATTTTTGCACCTACTGTTTAAATTTAACATGAGATTTTGTGTAGGAAAATTAACTTTCATAAAATAATTCCTCCAGGAGTTGCCCATTGCTTCCTAAAAATAAATCGTTATGTGACATTTATAGGGAAATTCAACACAGAAACAAAGTCTCGAAAACCACAAAACGATTTTGGCGCTTGAGAAAAAAGTTATTAAACAGAAACCGATTGATGCTCTGACGATTGAATCAAAAATAAATCATTTTTTCTAGCACCTATGCTGTTGGTTGTCCAATTATATGAAATTTTGTTTTGATTTACTCTTAAGGTGTCTAAATCATTTATCTATACTGTTTGGCCACCTTGCAAGGGTTTTGATAGATAAATTGAGGCTTCTTTTGTACATAATAAGAGAAAGTTAAAATTTTTGTATATAATTAGACTGTCAGCAGCAATGATGCTATGAAAAGTGAAATTTTCATCGATCTTCAGAGCATCAATCGGTTTTTGATTAATAACTTTTTCAACAAGCCTCAGATCGTTTCGCGGTCTTCTAGACTTTATTTCCTTGATAAATTTCCTATAAAAATCAGACATCTATTTATTTTTAGGAAGTAACAGACGACTCTTGGAAAAGACGATTTCCTCATACGAAATCCCATCTAAACTTTAAACAGTGGGCGCAAAGATATAGTTTCACCGATCGAGCTAAAAATTTGCAGAGGGAGCTAAATGGATCCCAATAAGTTACTCTGAGCAAAAAAAAAAATTTTTCATATAACCATGTCTCACTCTAATGGTCAATTTTTTATCACATCTAGTACCACACATAACTTCCAAACACATGGACTACCATTCCAACTTTGGAATGGTAGTCCATGTGAGATCATGAAAACATGGATTACCATTCCAAAGTACTAAGTAACTCAACAGTGATATTAGTTTGAGGACCCCAAAGTAGGCCAATTAAATACCAATACCGCGGCGGAACCCTTTATTCAATGAAGCTCCATTTTTTTAGTGACTAACACCATACCTTTCAATATACGGGCCCTTTTAAAAATTTCGGTAGGAAAGTCATGTAAGGTTTGGTACGCTTATATCTTTTGCTGTACTGCATATAATTAATAATTTTCTTGCCATTTTGTCGAAAATAAGTTCAACAATGTTGTCATAACGAAAAAAATTACTCGAAAACTGCTCGGAAATAGCGAAAAAATTCAGCTCATCTCGGTCAGACCTGTCAATATGATGCACCAACCGAACACTTAAATGATGAAAAATTTTAAATATAGGTCCCCTATAGATTTGTTTCATTTTGTGTTGAACTGTTTAGAGCGTACAGGGCTCTACAATATCGAGAAGGAATTATTTGTGAGCTGAACACGGGTGGTTTGTGAATCTGTTTGTGTTAGCAGAGGCAATTATTTTCATTTCTGATTAGAGAGTACCATACACGACGAAAACCGTATTTTAAAATATTGCTCTCCGGCGTGACCATTTTCCAGGATGGTATGTTGCCTAATATCCATGCCATTCTGCCGTCAGGCGTTGGCAGGCGAAACAGTGCCGAGAAAACCAGAACCTGCCCTTTTCAGGACGACATTTGATGATGAGTTTTGATTTGATATTCATTATCTCTCTTTTGTTGGCGCATCATATTTTTTTAAATTAAGCTATGACTTTCTTGAAAACAACACACACTTTCGTAATCATTGATTTGTTTTATTATGAAAGACACAATAGGTAGGCCATGCTGGTTTCTTGGGAGACATAATAATGGTTGAGGTCTGGAAGCATAGATCAATTTTGAAGTTTTGCAAACTGCTTTCGGGGAGCTTTCCATCCGGTGGATTTACGAACTGTTTGGCACGGGTCATAGCACGAAAAATTCTACTCCGCTACTGCCGATGCTAGCTAGTAGCATAACGACGGTCAAATGAGTGATGAGGAAAACCTACCGACCGTTGTATAGTCGCGCGAATATGCACTAGTATCGCTCACTCGCTCGTCACTTCTATTAAAATTTTTCAATTACTTTATAATTTACTTTTATATTTCGACTATGTTAGTCACATTTTCTTTTTTATATTTGAACTACATTCAATTAGCTAGAGATTACTGGGTAGGGAAAGTTATGAAAATAATAGCCATAGTACTCAAGTGAGAGCAAGGATGTGAAGTAAACAGATCGGAAAACAAGAAGTGCCAGGGTCGGTTGTCACGGTTAAGATAGACTTGTCTGCCTATACCAGGACACATGCTAGTGAACTCGGGTGGTTCGTAGTTATGCTGCCTAAGCTGGACCCTCATTAGCAAAAGACAAAAATTAAGCCCGTACAATATTAAGCCTGTTCTAATGACCCACTTCTAGTTTTCCGATCTGTTTACTTCACATCCTTGCTCTCACTTTAGTACTATGGCTCTAATTTTCATAACATTCCCTACCCAGCAATCTCTATACTGTTATGATAAATCTCTTCTCGTGTTCATAAATAATAAAATTTACATTTTATCCAAAGCTTGAGTTTGTGAAGCTCACAATAGAAAGCGATTTAAAAAAATAGATTAAGGAATATTTCGTAAATATCATTTTAAAACTTGATATACTCCCTACACTTAGTATTCATGACTGTAATAAAGTTGTTTCAAATAATAGTCTGAACAAATTCGCTAAAGACACGAACTCTGTTACTATTTTTTGAAAAATTATTTCTCCATAATATTAAAACTTCAAATACGGCGTTTTGGACAGTAAGTTTTCATCAAACTTCCACCAAATCGAATTTCTGGCCACGCCACTGACTCCAAGGTTTCCTTGAACCTATCAAAAACTAAATATATGCTGTTTCGTTCATCTAGAAGAGCTATAGGCGTGCATCCAGACCCAAGAATGGGACAGTTTGTAATTCAGGAAACTAACTGCTTCAAATATTTAGGACTTCACTTAGACCCCACACTCTCCTGGATTGAGCATATAACATCTATAGAGAGAAAAGTTGCATCGTTATGTGGGGCTATGCGTAAAGTATGCTCTTTTGTTCCCCAGCATGTACTTCTAAAATTTTATTATGCGCACATCCACTCATTGCTGAACTACCTTGTATCTGTGTGGGGCCGTGCCAGTATCTCGAATCTGAAAAAGCTACAAACGCTTCAAAACAGATGTCTTAAAATTATTTATAAAAACCATTTATGTACCCTACTATTTTGTTATACAATAATAATGCCCATAACATTTTACCTTTGCTTGGGTTGACTAACTACCAAACAATAATATACATCCACAATGCTTTGCATAATACTATTGCTCATAATAATCTAGAATTTACAACAGGCATTCGAGCTCACAGCACTAGACAAGCCAATCATTTATTATACTCCAGAGTATCCACGAACCTTGGTCAAAGACGCATTTCTTTCATCGGACCTAAGTTATTCAACCAGCTTCCTACTGATTTAAAGCAAATAACATGTCGCACTCGTTTCCAAGCAAAATTGAAACTAATTTTAAAAAATAAAATAGGAGAATTTTTAATATAAACTTCGTTCATAACCAATCGAGCTTATTCATTTAGATATAATTGGTTAACATTTTTTTTTTAATAAAAACAATTGATAAATGCATTTTTTCTAGCAATAAGTTATAAATAAATTTAAATTATTATGAGCTTCCTGCAAAGCTACGATGGGACCCTTAAAAGGATTCTTTTCCGCTGGGTACTCGCCGTAGCTTCTTGTCAAATTTTGTGTTTTGTCGGTCTCGTATTGTTTTTTTTTGTTCTCAGCGTTTCCGCGATTCGTAACTTTGTTTTGTTGTGCTGACCTTTTTTTTGTACGCTGAGAACTGATGTGGCCACTACCAGGGGGCTCCGTTTGTGAGTTTTTTGGTGTGGGGGTAAGAGGCGGGCTATAAAAAAAAAATAAAAAAGTAGAAACCAAGTCGTTCAACACTCGTCCCCAAGAAACTTCTTCGAATACTGCCTATTAATTATAATATATTGAAGACCCGTTTTGATCAGGCCCCGATTTAGTCTGTCCCCATTTTATCAACCTCATGTTTGATGGACTCTAGCAGACGAACAAGCTGAAAGCTATTGAGAGTATGAACTTTAAATTGATTTAAAAAAACTTTTTTCGATTTTCGGGCTTGGCACAACATATATTTATTTAACCTCTTTGGGAAAACATTGATGGAAGAATTTAGATATGTTATCAATAGAGCAATAATTCGTTTGTATGTCTGTTTTATGGGCCATTTACCGCTTATTCATTTATTTGGTTTAGCATTTGAGATTTCAAGCACTGATGTTGTCCTATGTTGTCCTATTTGAGCGATTCTCTGAGTCCTGCCACTATCCCATGTAGTATGTGTTATCAAAAACATCGCGAAGCATCAAGTTATAAATGTCCTCTATCTATATAATATACGAAGAGAGTGATAAGAGTTATACAAAATGTATCATCACATTGTTAGGTGGATTAAAAACGTTTTTATATGAAAATTCTCATAACTTCGAAAAAAGTTTAGTAGTTAGTTAATGTTTTAAAGCAAATTATGCGCCCTAAAATAATTTTCAAGTTGTCCAAAGGGTGCTTCAGTGTAAAATAAAAACTACAAAAGTTTTAGAAATAAAACCGTTTTTTAACCATTCGGATGTCGCGCAAGTGGCCCAATGAACGAGCAGCCGCTGGTGCGCCAACACAGTTTTACTAGCTTTGTTAGCTGGCGGAAGGTTACAGAACACCCTGAAGCTTACATTTGGTTTTCTCGTGCAATGAAAATTACAAAAGCTAGAGCTTGCATATCTTCAACAAATTTGTTTAAAATGTGTTTCTCTACAACTTCTACACCGAACACTATTTGAACCGTTGAAAGTTCTATTTTAAAAATTGCTAAAATGAGAATCACCCTAGCATCTGTTAAAACAAAAAGAAAGGCATTGCAAAGTACAACAACTATGCCAAACATGTTGTAAGGCTAAGTCATTTAATTTTAGCAAAAAGTTAAAATTCACATTCTAGACCACTGTGTTGTAAGTGCATATTGAATGATATTCTACACAGTATTAGAATCTGGACAAACGTCTCCTGTCGATTTCGAATTCTTCTGCATGTGTTCCAAAGAGTATCCAAAGATGTGTCTCTTGACAAGTCATCCACAAAGTGTCTCAAGAAGCTGTTCATTTTAACACGGCGTAAAATGTCAATTTGCTTTGCCAAATTGCATATTGTTCAAATAACTTACAGGTACCAACTTGGCGTAAATGAAATTCTTTAGAAGCGATTTGTTCAGTTTCATATTCATCATGCGGCCTAATTCCAATTTTTATAACGAGACACGATAGCCTTTGTAATACTCTACAACTTCGTAGAACATCAGATTGCATTATCTCTTACCATTGTATAGATAGGCGTATTACCTTGAATTAATTTTGCTCACTGGCGCCGCCATGTGGTGGAATTTTGCATTTTTCAAATGAAAGAATAAAGTATTTTTGCTACTCTCCAACTTTGTAGAACATCCAAATGCTCCATCTCTTAGCGCTGTACAGATAGGAGCATTCCCTTTAAATTGCTTGGCTCATTACCGCCACCATGCGGAGAAATCCTGAAGCTTCCCAGTGAAACCAAAAAGTCCTTTTATTTCTCTACAACTTTGTGGAACATCATAACTTTCTATCTCTCGTCGTTTCAGAGATATATGAGTTTTTCCTAACCTTGCCCCACCTTTGCGTGTGGGTCACATATATGAGATAAGCGGAGTACGCCCTTTGCGCATGTTAAGCAGCAGTATCCAACTTTAAACGTTAATAACTCTTTAACGGTTGGTTGGATTGTCTTGCAGTCTTCGACAAACTTGTTCGGCATATATTCCCTTTGCGCATGTTAAGCAGCAGTATCCAACTTTAAACGTTAATAACTCTTTAACGGTTGGTTGGATTGTCTTGCAGTCTTCGACAAACTTGTTCGGCATATATTCAAAAGCTCAACTCCTTCCTAGGTCCGTGTTCGGAAGTTTACCGCGACCTCTAGGGGCGATAATGTGAACTGTGAGTGTTTCCCCATACATTTTGGCCAAAAATCCCATACAAACTTTAAGCTCGTTGGGGGAGGGGTTAGGGTTAACCGATTTCGCACAAATTTGGACAGTGTCATTTTTTCATGATTTGGAACGATGCTAGGGGGTGTAGGTTGTGAAATTTTTTTTCATGTAAATCATTGTCACCCTAATATATATATATATATATATATATATATATATATATATATATATATATATATATATATATATATATATATATATATATATATATATATATATATATATATATATATATATATATATATATATATATATATATATATATATATATATATATATATATATATATATATATATATATATATATATATATATATATATATATATATATATATATATATATATATATATATATATATATATATATATATATATATATATATATATATATATATATGTTTGAAAATTCAACGGACTTATATAGTCTTATTGAAAGCTTAATTCTAATTCATACCATACAAAACGTGACAACATTAACAATTTTCGCTTTTTGCCAGCCGCAGCAGACACTAAATTACAATGAGCCACACTTCGCACTTGCCTACTGCCATACACAAACTTCTATCGATGCTCAAGATCTATCGGCTGCGTTACCCTGCATCCGCGCACCTCCGTCTGCACATCGCTCTTCTACTTTCAACTGTCGAGGTCC
Organism: Topomyia yanbarensis; assembly: GCF_030247195.1. Classification (NCBI taxonomy): domain Eukaryota; kingdom Metazoa; phylum Arthropoda; class Insecta; order Diptera; family Culicidae; genus Topomyia; species Topomyia yanbarensis. The sequence goes on along the minus strand of NC_080672.1, from coordinate 217,087,168 downwards.
GAATCGTGAAAACAGTTACCGTCCATTCTCGCTTTACTATCAGAACACGCGCGGGGTCCGGAGTAAGACAAATCAATTACTACTATCACTTTCTCAGTGCGATTATGATGTGATTGCCTTTACTGAAACCTGGCTGAACAACGACGTTTCAAACTCTGAGCTAGCTCTAAACTATACGATTTACCTTTGTGATAGAAACCCCCAAACCAGCCAACACAGACGAGGTGGGTGGTTTTGATAGGAGTAAAAAACAACCTTCTGAGCTCTGCTATTCACAGCTGCCAGCAATTGGAGCAGATTATTGTTCGAATCTCATCGCCGAAGTTTGATATGATAGTTTGCATATCTCCCGCCCAAAAGTGAGCCTTCTTTATACGATGAACATGCAATATGTGTAAAAAAAATTAATGGATCTGGCGGGTGATCGAGACGTGGTTTTGACTGTTGGGGATTATAATCTTCCTCAATTACGCTGGATGAAAATTTAAACTGTTTGCTGCCATTGAATGCTTCGTCGGAACAGGAAATATCTCTGGTCGAGTCTGTTTTAGCCAACATAGTGTTTCAAATTAACGATAAAGTGAACGTGAATGGGAGACTGCTCGACTTAGCGTTTATTAGCGATAATAGTTGTGTGGAATTGTTGGAGCCACCGTTACCACTGCTTAAAATCGACCAGCACCACCGACCTTTTGTATTGCTGTTTGAGACGATCGATGTGAAGCAAAATGCTATTGATTTTGAATACCCGTCTGGCTTTGATTTCACCCGTTGTGATTTCGATCTGGTTAATAGATTGTTCGCCGACATTCGATGGGATGAGATTTTGGATGGGTGCAGTGTTAATGAAGCTGTGTCATGTTTATATGAAAAAACCGATTTAATCCACCTAGCAGTGAGATGAGACATTTCTTACACATATCACTATTGGATTAGTTAGCAGAACTCATGAGAAGTAGGCACCCAACTAGAGGTGGGATGAAAACAGTTTCTAGTCTTGCACGAATAAAATCTCGATTAAACTGAATTAATTATAGAAAATCAACAAAACGAACGAAATAGAAAGTAAAGCAAAAAGTGAAATAATAGGTTTTTAAAATCATAAAATGAGTAGAAAAATTAATGTAAATTAAAATTATAAAATACACGAATCAAATTAGATGGTTATGAAATAAAAATTATGATTATATTTAGCAATAGTTATAAGAGTAATAGAATAAATTGACTCATACTAACAAATTGAATGAAATAAAACGAATGACTGAACATGAAATGCATAAAATTAAAGATATGAATAAAATGAATCAAATGAATCAAATTAATCAAATTAATCAAATGAATCAAATTGATTTAATTCATCCAGTGAATACAATGAATCAAATGAATGAAATGGATCAAATGAATAAAATGAATGGATGAACAAAATAAATAAAGTAAAATATAAATGAAATGCATAAATAAAACAAAGGAATCGAATAAACAAAATGAGCTGAAGTGATAAAATGAATAAAAAAGAAAATGAGCAGAATAAAATGCATTGATTAAAATGAAAAATTAAAAGGTTATAAAATAATATCCTTTAAATTTAATTGTATCAAATAAACTATTTGGATGAAATGATTAAAACTGAAGAAGTAGTCAGATTATTAAAATGAAGAAACTGAACAAAATGAATAAACTGGAAAAAATGAATAGAATGCATGCAATGAAAACAATGAATAAAATAAGTTAAATGAATAATATGAGTAAAATGCACAAAAAAACTAAACTGATCAGAGCAAATCCAAAGAATGAAACGAATAAAATAAGTAAAATGACGCAGATGAACAAAACTATTAAAAATATGCTGAATGGAATAAGTAATTAAAATGAAATGATCATATATTTAAAGTTAAAAAACATTTTTGAATAAAGAAAATGAATAAACCGGATTGTACGAATTTGAGAACCATTGCATCAGAAAGTTTTGAAATGTTTTTGAAAATCCCATCTTCTGAGAAAAGGCTAATAAATATACAATGGACTTTCTAGGGCTTCCGTCTTTTTTGGTTTTATTCTTTTCGTTTTCATGCTTCTTTACTTGACGGCGTCGTTAATTAGTTATCAGGAATCTGGAACGTTCAATTTGCTTTGGAATTCGAAGTTTACTTTTTGGTCACATATTCCCGAAAAAAGATTTATGTGCAGAACAGAATCTACTGGTCCAGTATTTTAACGGGCAATTGAATATAGTAAAGTGAGACAAGGTCACATGTCAAGCCCCTTGAACAGAAAACGACAGAGGGAGAATGCGATTCGTGAATGACTAGGCTATGTCGATAGCATAAAAGCCATGCATTCCGTTGATTGCAATGCAGTCTCTTTCCATTCATCCTTATAGCTTGCATATTGTTTCGTTTGGAATTCTCGTGCAGGAAATATGGATAAATAAGTCCTATACAAACCAATACTGTGAAAAAGAAACGGTTTAAACTACTCAGTATATGCAGATATGAACGACGATTAGTTAGAAGACACATTGTAGTTGCATTCCCCATCGAGAGTGGGTACTTTGGAAGACTTCTTTTTCTGGATCTAATTTGTGGATATTTTTGGTCTTTGGTCCGTTATTTTTCATGAAAGTTCGTACCAATACAACGAATGCGCATTCTCAATAATATAGTTACAAAAAAGTTGTTCTTAGTTTTCACATGACATATTTGGGCATATACTTACCTTACCGTCCAGGCTAGAGCCTTTTTGTTTCTTGCTGTATGCAGAAGCCGTCCCCACTCCACTCGGTCCATTGCTGCTTGTCGCCAGCCTCGCAGTCTTCGAAGGGTCCGCAGGTCGTCCTCTATCTGGTCGATCCACCGTGCTCGCTGTGCGCCCCGTCTTCTTGTTCCTGTAGGGTAGCCCTCAAGAAACATCTTCACCGGGTCGTCGTCTGACATTCTCACGACGTGTACAGCCCATCGCAAACGTGCTATTTTTGCGGTATGCACGATGAATGGTTCTTCCACCACCTGATACAACTCATGGTTCATTCGCCTGCGCCACGTTTCTCTTCCATCAGCACGCCACCATATATGGTACGCAACACCTTTCGTACGAAAACTCCAAGGGCGCGTTGGTCCTCCACGAGCATAGTCCCGGTCTCGTGGCCGTAGAGGACCGCCGATCTAATCAGCGTCTTGAAGATAATCAACTTCGTGCGGCGGCGAATTTTGTTCGACCGGAGCGTCCTCCGGAGTCCAAAGTAGGCACGATTTGCCGCCAAGGTCCGTCTCTGAATTTCTCTGCTGTTATCATTGTCTTCGTTTACCAGTGAGCCCAAATACATGAATTCGTCGACCATCTCGATTTTGTCACCGTCAATCCGAACTCGGGATGGGAGGTTCACATTGTCGTCTCTAGAACCTCTTCCTCTCATGTATTTTGTCTTCGAAACGTTGATGGCGAGTATAATTATATGAGAAATCTTTTATCTCACTACTAGGTGAATTACTTTTTGATCTGTGTATATACCATCCAACGCCTAATCCAAGGGATAAAGACTAGAACTCGCTGTTTCACTATCAACACATTTTTTTGTCTTTGAAGTGAACTTGTATATTGATTTTTGAGAAATAGTTCATTTATTATAGAGGTAATTCACAAAATGTTCTCAACATCGAATTCCTTGAATCACGTAGATGTGCTTTCATACCCCGATATTCAAAATCGGTTTAGTTTTGCCCCTAAAACACCAGTAAAGCAATACTCTATATGAAACGGTCTCCTTTTTAATTAGTGAAAATTGGTAAGCGAGGAATAGAAATACAAAATGTTTAATATCTCCGTCGCTCGTGAACGGATTTTGACAGTATATAGCTTGATAGAAAGGTATTTTTACAAGCTTTAACTTTCTAACAATGCAATTTGCAATATTGCATTGTTAGAAAGTTAATTGCGAAAAACCTGCCGTGTTTTAACAAAATTGCCCATATCTCAGAAAGTAAACAACATATCAAAAATCAAAAATAATAGTGTCAAATGGCAACGTTAGGCCTTTCATTTGAAACTAGTTTCATGAGGATCGGTTCAGCCATTGCTGAGGTAATTACATGACATTTTGTACATATCCTATACATTTCTTTTGTAAGAAATGTAAAAAGTTATAATGAAAAAATGATTTTTGTGTGCCTCCCACAAATAACGCGCTTTGTCCCAACACCATTACATTTTGGAGAGTTTGCATGTTTAGCAAGTTTTCTAGTAGTACAATTTTCTATAAGTTTGTCATTGACATTATGACTCTATACCGAAAGTTAGTGGAAATAAATTGTCTATCTCACTTTTAGGTGGATTATTCACAATTCAATATACATCAAAAGAAGTGGGCTTACATTCTGAAAAAATGTTCCTAACACACCAAATCGCTAAAATCAACTCCTAGAGCATCATTAATTGAACGCACGTTTTGGTACCGTTGCGACCACTGTGATGAGTGTAATATAAATATGAATTATACGAAAAGGTTATTATAAATTTCTAGGAGAGTTATATGATGATTTGCGTATTCATATACCATCAAAATTCAAACTCGCGATTCATTGAAATGCGTAGTGCAAGGGAAAACACCTTAACTTTGGAAAAAGTTCGCTCTTTATCGTTGTAGTAAACTTACATATTAATTTTCCAGAAACAGTTAATTTATCGTTGAGTAAATTTACAAAATATTTTCGGAATTGTATTCCTTGACTCACGTAGATGTGTTTTCATACCCTGATATTCAAAATCGGTTTAGTTTTGCCCCTAAAACACCAGTAAAGAAATACTCTGTACGTAACGATCTCGTTTTTAGTTGGTGAAAATTGGTAAGCGAGGAATAAAAACACAAAATGTTTAATATCTCCGCCGCTTGTAAACGGATTTTGACAATCTATAACTTGTTGGAAAGGTATTTTCATAAGCTTTTCGTTTCTGCTTAGTTTGTGCGATATAATTGCCTTGTTCGAAAGTTCGCTTCAAACCAGCCCTGTTTTGACAAAATTACCCATATCTCCGAAAGCAAACAGCATATCGAAAAACAAAAATAATAGTGTCAAATGGGAGCGTTAGGCGTTTCATTTGAAACTAGTTTCATTAAGATCGTTTCACCCATTGCTGAGATAATTACATGCCGTTTTGTACATACACACACACACACATACAGACATTGTCTCAACTTGTCGAGCTGAGTCGATTGGTATATAAAACTCGGCCCTCCGGGCCTCGGAAAAAGTTTTCAAAATTGAGCGAATCCCATACATTTCTTTTGTAAGAAATGTAAAACAGATGCTATACTTCGTGACAATGTACCTGTGAAGCGACCCCGTCGTGCTCACGGTAGCAGGCAACCTTGGTGGAATACTGAGTTACAGCATCTGCGGAACCGCCTTCGTAAAGTTAGAAAACGATTTTTTCGCTGGAGAGATGATAGACATAAAGCTGAGTTGCATGCTATTGAGAGTGGATATAACTCGATGCTTGCGCATTGTTTTCGTTGCTATATTCGTCGCACGGAGAAAAACCTTAAGCAGGATCCTAATTCGTTCTGGTCGTTTGTGAAAAATCGCAAACAGTCGCAGGGAATCCCCCAACGTGTCAGTTACAAGGATGTTGCCGCTGAGTCTCCGTTTGAATCGGCAAACCTATTCTCATCCTTTTTTCAAAGTGTGCAAAGTAATAACCGACCACCTTTGTCTGAAGCGTATTTGAATAGCCTACCGATGTTCGATCTGAACATGTCGCTCTTCAATTTTTCGGTATGCGATGTGGAGCTGAAACTACAGTCACTAGATGGTGACAAAAGAGCTGGTCCAATCCGTCTGCCGCCTATTTTCATTAAAAATGTGCTGAAGCGCTTGCTGTTCCTGCGAGTATAATTTTCAACAAATCATTGTTCGAAGGAATTTTGCCGAGTGTCTGGAAGACAGCAGCTATTACACCGATCCATAAGACAGGTAGCGTGAATGATGTTGAGAATTATCGTGCCATCTCAATTTTGAGTTGCTTACCAAAAGTTTTTGAAAGCCTCGTTCATGATTTGCTGTATCCGAAGGTGCACCTTATTATTTCCGAGTGGCAGCATGGATTTGTGAAAAAACGATCGACAAATACAAAGCTTATGGCATACGTTCCGTCACCAAATAGCGCGCTTAGTGAACGTCAGCAAATTGATGCCGTTTATGTGGAGTTTGCTAAAGCGTTCGATATTGTGCCTCATTTGCTAATGGTGGCCAAAACCGAACGAATGGGACTTCCTGAATGGTTGACACGGTGGATATTGTCGTACCTCACCGAACCCTGTGCGTACATTCGTATCGACGAAATGAGATCATCTCCGTTTGTGATAGAGTCGGGTGTTCCCCAGGGAAGTCATCTAGGCCCGCTACTGTTTATTTTATTCGTAAACGATTTGTGCTCCACTATACAGTCCCCTAAGTACATGTTCGCGGATGATCTGAAATTCTTTCGTGTAATTGCTTCGGCAGTCGATTGCTGTGCCATCCAAGCCGATATCGATTCGCTGCTAAATTGGTGCACACTAAACGGGATGGAAGTAAACGTACAAAAGTGTAATGTGACCTCGTTCTGTCGTAACAGGCACTTAACAACGTTTGATTATATAATGTCAACAAGCATTATCAATTGTGTAAACACAGTTAAGGATCTAGGCATTCTTCTCGATAGCAAATTGAGTTTAGCGCAGCACATTGCAATGTCTACAGCCAAAGCATATGTCGTATTGGGGTTCATTAAAAGAAACATGCAACAATTCAACGATGTATACTGCCTAAAATACTAGTGCTCTTCTGCGCACTTGAACGTAGCATTCTCGAGTACGGTGTACTTGTGTGGGCACCCTATCATGCTGTACAAATCAACCTCGTCGAATGAATTCAGCGTCTCTTTGTTCGTTACGCTCTGCGGTTACTACCTTGGACTGATCCTATTCGTCTACCGCCCTATGAACATCGATGCAATCTTCTACGTTTGCCGACTCTTGCAAGTCGGAGGATAATGCTGCAACGGCTCTTCGTGTTTGATCTTCTGCGAAACAATATAGTTAGCCCGGAGTTGCTGAACCAGCTCCGATTCAACGTACCGCCTAGACCCACCAGACGAACTGATTTTTTTCGGTTACCAATGTATCGTACTCTTTTTTCTCTAAACAATCCGTTCAATGTATGCTGTCGTAATTTTAATAATGTAGCTGACAAATATGATTTTAGCATTACTAAGACTACCTTTAAACATAGTAAGTAAAGTAAGTAAGTAAATAAATAAATAAAAACGTTTTTAATCCACCTAACAGTGTGATGAGACATTTCTTATAACTCTTGTCACTCTCTTCGGATATTACATCGATTGAGAATATTTAGAACTTGATGCTTCGCGATGTTTTTGATAACACACACTATATGGGATAGTGGCAGGACTCAGAGAAACGCTCAAATCAGCATAGGACAACATCAGTACTAGAAATCTCAAACCAAATCAATGGGAAAGCAAAAAATGGCCCATAACATAGACGTACAAACGAATTATTGCTAATTCTCTGTTAATAAAATATCTAAATTCTTCAATCAATGCATTGTGGTGTGAAAACTGAATTTTCCTAATGGGGTTACATATTGTACTGAGCCAATTTTTTTTTTGAATCGATTTGAAGTTTATACTTTACTCAAATTTCCAATGCGACTGAGAACTAAGAAATCAACGCTTTTTCTTGAAAAAATCGATACTAGCATTGACACCATTCAAAGAAAATCAACAGTGATTTCCAGACTTGGTTTTATTTCCTATTTAAGAACTTTTGTGTTTTACATTTCTTATAAAAGAAATGTATAGAATTCGCTCAAACTTTCAAGATTTTTTCCGAGGCCCTGAGGGCCGAGTCTTATATACCAATCGACTCAGCTCGACAATTTGGGACAATGTCTGTGTGTGTATGTAGCGGACAAACTCTCATTCTTGTTTCTCTGCAATGGCTGAACCGATCTTATCCAAACCAATTTTAAATGAAAGAACTAACAAACAGTAAGAACGCTATTAATTTGTTTTTGATTCTGATGTTTAGTTTCCAAGATATGAATGTTTGAATGTGTAAAAATGCCGTTTTTGCAGTTTTTTTAAATTATCTGCCGAAATTGACAACATAGATTACCATTTTATACATTTTTAGACAGCTTAGACGAATTCCTTTCGAACAAGCTATAGTTTGTTGAAATCGTACTATTATGAAAAGAGATATTTAACATTAAATGCGGACGAAAGATTTTTATCATTTCCAATTGCCAGAAATATGACCAAAACATGTAATCTATTATTAACGCCAAAACGGCTTATTTTAGGGCAATAGTATCTTCGGAGTATTTAATGGTGGCAATACGCCCTTTCTTTTGATATTGTGCTTTTGCTGATTAATCCCCCTATGAGTGAGATATTTTTACAAATTTTCTTGGAAGTGATTATATCGAAATGATGCCTTCAGCAAATTTGTAGCTCTTACTTTTGCGAATAATTTTACTGAAGACTTCAAATATCTATTTTAAATTCTTTTAAAGTTATGGCTTGTTGTTTGTGGATTACTCTTTGTCGCCTATTTATTGTTCAATATAGTAATAATCCATTGAAATAAGCCAAACATTATTACGATAAAACGAATTTTGTATTTCATTTTTCTATCTACAACCGCTAGAAATAATCACCGAACACAAAAAAAAATTGTATTGAAGTTGAAAATTTATTGATGCTGACTGATTTAATTCAATATTACAATAACAATTATCTGATCCGTACATTGATAACCTGTTGTTGTAAACATCATGAGAACTTTTGATAAGTTGTCGGAATGGGGTCCTGATATGTAACTAATCTATTGGTCTTGATTTCACAGTTGTCTAATAGCATCAATATCAAATTCCTGCCTGAAAATATTCCAATAGAAAATTCCAGAGTTCTGCAATCAATCATATTCCTCAGATTTCTTTTCAAATTGAGCTCGCTTTTGTAAAGATGTACTGTAATAAGGGTTTTTATTTAATAGAGAGCGAAGTTAAAATTGATTTAATGTCTATGAAACACAGAACTCACCAAAAATGCATAAATTTCAATATTTGCTAAAATGTTTTTGCCTTTCTCATTCACTCTAAAATTCGTTAATCTAATCCCGACCCGGAGGGCTGAGTGTCATATGCCAATCGACTCAGTTCGTCGAGATCGGAAAATGTCTGTGTGTGGAAAAAAATGTGACCTCTGTTAATCAGAGATGGCTGGATCGATTTGCACAAAGTTAGTCTCAAATGAAAGGTACAACCTTCTCATCGGCTGCAATTGAATTTTTTATTGATTGGACTTCCGGTTCCGGAGTTACGAGTTGAAGAGTGCAATTACACAGCAAATTCCCATATAAACTGAAATGAAAAAATTTCAAAATCAAATTTGTATGTTTGATGCCAAATGACTTTATAATGCATGAAACATTGAGATTTGATTTTAACTCGAAAAAAATAATGTTTGACAAAAATTGATTTTTTTGGACTTTTTTTGCCTTTCTCATATAGAAAGGTTATGCAGTCACTCTAAAAATCGTCAATCATACCGACCCGGAGGGAGTATGCAGTGAGCGGTTGCTACTTTAAAATTAAAACTAGTTTAAAATTTCTTAACAAGTTGAAAATTTTCGGCAGGACCCGGACCTCCCGGATCTTACTATGTGATACTGAAACATCACTAGAAACCAGCGGCGGTCAAACGATGTCTCACTCTAGCAACCCTGGCGTTGGTTGGTTGGTGCTTTGGACGCTCTAGCTTCGTTTTAATAATTTTGTGTTGCTACCGTGTTTTTAAAATCGGGCTTTTCGCGTTTGTGTGGAGTCGTTGGTGTAGATGCAGTGTCAGTGGAGTGAAGGCGGTGCGATTGTAACTACCGGATTGAATTCGTAAAGTTCAATAGCTGATTCTTGTTGACGGAGTGCATCCATCTTCTTACCAGAAATTTCATACATGATCAGTTTTCTAGTAGTCTGTTGACAGCCGCTAACGCTACTGACTGATTGTCGATAGGGCATTGTACTAAAGCAAGATGGCAAAGTAATTGTAACATGCGATAACAAAATCAAAACAATGTCTGAAAACGGAGATGCTGAAGATCAAATCATCTGCTCAATTTGCAAGAAAACAACACGACGCAAGCAAAGTGATAGAATGTACCTCTTGTTTCAACAGTGTGCACTTTAGGTGCAAAAGAATCTACGGTAACAGAGTACAAAAGACACGTCAACAACCATTTTTCGTCTGTTCCACAAACTGTGCCGATATACACCAGTGCTTGAGTGAAAAGTCAGTATTCGATATGCTAGTATCCGATCTTAATGAATCAGTGCGAGCTACAATCAACGTACTTTGATGGAAGAGTTCAAGTCTTTCAAACATGACTTTGAGGATCTAAAGAACGAAAATATTGAGCTGAAGCGGAGTCTGGACACCCTTACTGATAAATACAACTAATTGGTAAAGCTAGTGTACACATTGGAGACAGAGGTCGATAAAAACACTCGCGGATCGTTGCTAACTAACGCAGTAGTGCTTGGAGTGCCAGTTCGTGAGGAGGAAAACACAACTGAAGTCATGAAAGAGCTGTGTAACTCAGTGTCGTGTGTACTTCCAGAAGGCACTATCATATCGGCAAAAAGAATGTTGTCCAAGGGTAACAAGCAACCTCCACCACCCATTAAGGTTGTCTTTGCGGACGTGGAGACAAAGGAGCAGTTATTAGCTAAAAAAAGAAGTATGGCAAGCTTTCCTCGGGTTCGATCAACAGTATGCTCACTATTAATGGGAAGTCACTAAACGTGATTATTCGGGATGAACTGTCGCCTTTAAGCCTGTCACTTCTGAATGAGCTGAGAGAACTACAAGACATACTTGCCATTAAATATGTATGGCCCGGGCGGCACGGTAATATCTTGCTTAGACGTCAAGAGGGTGCAAACGTAGAAGTAATAAGGAATCGGGAGGACGTTCAGCGTGTTGCGCACACTTTAAGAGGGCCTTGTCGTCATCGTCACCTTGGAGCCGTCCCCCAAGCGCACCCGTCCGTGATCATCAAGCATTTCCGTTTATCAGTGATTAATTGATTGTAATAATGGATTTTTCAAATAAATATTATACTTCATATGAAGATTTCTGTAAATCGAAGATAATAGAAAATGATTTTAAAGTCATTCAAATTAATGTAAGAGGATTAAATAATACGACTAAATTTGATTACCTGCTCGAATGTATTGATGCATATAGAGAAAAATTTGATGTTATTGTTCTCTCAGAAACGTGGTTAAAGGATGACCGCACATCGTTGTATCATATCAAAGGTTACTCCTCGGTATTTGCCTGTAGAACTGAAACAACTGGAGGAGGCTTAGCTGTGTTTGTACAGGAATAGCATAAAGCTAAGGTTAAACTAGTTCAAAACGTTGCTGAGTTCCATCACATTCACATCGAATTCAACAGTATGAGTCGTCAAATGCAACTACAACTGCAGAGCCATAAACCGTTTTTGGACGTTTTGGAGAGTATATTTTATAACTCGAATAGTGATTGATTGATAGTGGGAGATAAAAATATATCTATCAATAAAATTGAAAACAGTGTGGTGAAGGAATACCTTTCTCTTCTACGGTCGTACAACTTTGCGGTGACCAACTCTGTACCAAGTAGACCAGCATCTCAGGCTATACTAGACCATTCGATCTGTTGCTCGACTCTGCAGACCTGAGCTGTTCCCACCGATACTATATTCACGGAAATCAGTGATCATATTTTTATCGTCACAACTTTAAAATGCCTATACAAATCGACTCCAACCGTTCTAGAAAAATATATTGTAGATAACTGCCGTTTGAACACCGAGTTTGCTTCCTTCTTGAGTAATATTCCGTCCGATATGCCTCCTTTCGCAAAACTATCTATGATTACTGAAGAATGCCGATCAATCAATCATCGCAACTACAGAAAAATAACTAAAAATGCAACGCTTAAATCACCTCTCAATGTTGACATATGGAATCTAATTCGACATAAAAACAGCCTGATTAGGAGATATAATCGTCGCCCTAACGATTCGCAGCTAAAATCCTTGCTTGACCAAGTGTCAAAAAAATTGATAGATTCGAAATGTAGGGCAAAGAACCAGTATTTCAACAGTTTACTGAACACTTCAAATCAGAAACATCAATGGAAACTGCTCAATGAAGTATTAGGACGTGGGAAAGGTAAAAACGATTTACTTACGCTAAAGAATGGTGATGATACCGTTTCAGTGGTGATGCAATCAGTGAGATATTTAATGATCATTTTAGTCAGGTGGGGCCTAAGCTTGCATCGAAAATTGACAGTGATCGTGATATAATGCGGTTCAATTTGATCGAATATAACCCGTCAACGATTTTTATTGCTTCAGCATACAGAGAAGAAGTGATTATTGTGATAAGCAAACTAGATTCAAACAAGTTTTGTGGACCAGATGAATTTCCTGTCGATGTTTTGAAACATCACAATGCTATATTCGCCGAGTTGTTGGCAGACGTTTTTAACGAAGCGGTAGTGAACGGAGTGTATCCAGACTTGCTGAAGGTTTCAAAGATCATTCCGGTATATAAATCCGGAGATAAAACGTCAGTTGATAATTACCGACCGGTTGCAATGTTATCTGTTTTTAACAAGATACTAGAGAAGGTTCTTGCAAATCGGCTTACACTGTTTCTTGAACAACATAATATACTGTATAATATGCAATACAGGTTTCGATCTGGTTCAAGCACCACCAATGCCATTAGTGATTTGGTCGATTCACTGCACTCTGCATTCGTGCGAAAGAAAATGGTGGGAGCAGTTTTCCTGGACCTAAAAAAAGCGTTCGATACGTTGGATCACGAGCTCTTATTGCGGAAGTTAGCGGCTTACGGAATTCGCGGAAATGCTAATGATATTCTACGGAGCTACCTAACAAATCGCTCACAATATGTCGCTGCAAACGGTGCTGTGAGTTCTTCGCGAGCTATGACAGTAGGTGTTCCACAGGGAAACAACCATTGTTGTTTTTAATATATATAAATGACCTTCCAAAAATTGGACTCAAGGGAGTTCTTCGCTTGTTTGCGGATGATACGGCCGCTTTCTACGAAGGGGATACAGAAGAGGAGGTAGCTGCGTTCGCGGAACAAGACTTCGAGAAGTTCCGTAAATACTTCGGTGCAAACTTATTATCACTCAATGTGTCGAACACCAGATTTATACTCTTCCATTCTAAGCATGAAAAGGTAATTCCACCTGCTGGTCTCACTGTGAATGGAGAAGTAATACCTTGTGTTGATAGATTCAAGTACATCGGGCTGATAATGCATCCCACACTGTCCTGGAACTATCATTTAGACTCACTTGTAGGCAAGCTGTCGAGTATCTGCGGCTTAATAAGAAAAGTTGGCGAATTTCTTCCAACCAAAGCATTAAAGAAGCTGTATTTTTCTTTTTTTCACACCCATCTGCAATATCTTGCCTTAATTTGGGGCTCTGCCAGTAAGCAACGTCTCAAAAGAATACAAGTTCTGCAAAATCGGACGCTAAAGACGATTTACAAGCTTCCTCGAGTGCATTCATCTTTTTTGCTATTTTCAGATAGTCGTATCTCTGTTCTACCAATTATTGGATTGTACCACCAGCAGATTATAACATATACTCATGCCATCAAGAGCGGACGTGATATTGTATCCAATGTGAACTTCCACGTAATCATCCATAATCATCACACAAGTCTAGCTCATCATATACCTGTTCTAAAACCAAGGACTGACTACGGGAAGAGGAATCTAGCATACCTTGGACCTTCCCTTTACAACCGGATACCAGAAGATATAAAACGTATTTCGAATACGCCACTATTTAAATCTAAGCTTAACTTACATCTGAAATCAAATGTTCATAGATATTTATTGTAATTTTTTTACGAGTAGTAGCAACCCATCGCAAGCGAAAATTGTACATCGCTCATACCCTTCAAAGAGTCAGGCTCACTGGGGATGCTGAACAAGTCTTGGTGTCGTTTGTTGTGGTTGTGGCCAGAGTGCTTGCTCTGGTACACAATGTACCCAGCCTCCAGGGGTATATCTGGAATGTATGTGTGACACTAATGTATGGAATCTATTTTAATAAAAAATAAAATGTTTCAGTATTACATAGTATCTCAAGATCGTGGCTGTCGATCCATTGTACGTATGTGCAAATCGTACTGAACATGTAATATTCATTTCCACCATTGTATTGAACATAACCAGCCATGGAATCGTAGTCTGGACAAATGAGAAAAGCACTATTGCACCACTAGGTGGATTAAAACAGGTTTTTATTTTGGGAATGCGTCCAGTTGAGACGAAAACGTAATATGATTAATAACGAGGACAACACTTTCCGAATGTAGAGAGAAATTTATGAAAAATGACAATTTCCATTCGACTCTTTTTTTTACAATGGAGAAGACCTTTACGTCCTAGCCCAGTACACGTGCTATTGGTAGGGTCCAAGCTACCGCACGGGGTGCACTAGGGGCGTGTCGGGCTCGAATGGTGACGCTGCCATTAATACCGACTAAACTCCATTGGGCTCCGCCATCGTTCCTCCCAGGAACTACCTCTCGGTATTACTTCTCGGGGGATGGCTGTACTTAATGTACTCATTCACTCTCACTCACGCGTTCATACGTCCTGTATGAGGCTTACTTGGGTGCTCTCTCTATCGCAGCTTGATTCACTCTTAAACACTCCCACATGAGGCTGACTTTTGTGCTCACCTTTTTCGTTCCTTGCGAGGCTGATTTGTGAGCTCACCTTACTCATTCCTTGCTAGGCTTACTTTTGTGCTCGCCCCACCTATACCATGTGAGGCTGACTTGGGTGCTCACCCTATCACCTGGTTCACTCTCGATCGTGCCACTCTATTGTACCTCTGTCACTCCCCCTGGCATGTGGGACATTTTTCTTAGGCCCCACTTCTGACATACCATGCGAGGCTGACTTGTGTGCTCACCTTTTTCATTCCTTGCTAGGCTTACTTTTGTGCTAGCCTCTACCATACCATGTGAGGCTGACTTTGGTGCTCACCCTTAACATGCCGTGTGAGACTGACTTGGATGCTCACCCTTTCACTCCTCTGCCACGCCATGAGGCATCCATGATTTGTATTTGTATTTAAAATTTGTGTTCATCTTAATGAACTAAACTAAAAATAATTAACCTAATGTAACAGCAAACGGTGACGAAATTGTGATGAATTGTAATTGAGGTCAAAGTGCTCGGCAAGCTCGTTGAAGCGACGAACCATCGCTAAAATCGGACTATTAGCAGCGTAGTTGGTGTTTCGCATTTCGATGTGTAGTCATGTCCGAGGGCGAAGAACACGGGTTGGGGCGTAGAGGTTGATTTGTCCAAGGAGATCGGGAACATCATACTCAGCCAACAGAAGCTTTGATATGAAAATGGCCTGCGAAGTATGTCTACGTTCTTGCAAAGTATGTAGTCCTAATAGTCTGCAACGGCTCTCATATGGTGGCAGGTTCAACGGATCATTCCAAGGCAATCGACGTAAAGCATATCGTATAAATTTGCGCTGGACAGCTTCAATCCTTTCACTCCACATTGCATGATAAGGGCACCAGACGATGTTTGCAAATTCCAACTGCGAGCGCACCAGTGAGCAATATAAAGCCTTGAAACACAGAGGATCCCGGAATCCGCTAGAAATTTTGAACATAAAACTTAGAAGTCGATTTGCTTTGTCGATGGTCGCTGACAGGTGATTGGTATAAGTTAGCCTTTCATCTAGAATAACACCTAGATCTTTTACGTGGTCAACGCGTTGCAGCTGAGTTCCGACAATGTTGTAGTTAAAATTAAGCATGTCTCTTGTACGATGAAAACTGATGACAAAACATTTCGTAACACAAAGGATCAACATGTTTCTTTGACACCAATTGTAAAATGTATCAATGAGACACTGTAACTCACGGCAATCGGCTTCATTCCTTATCACAAGAAATATCTTCAAGTCATCGGCGAAAAACAGTTTCCCTCCACGCATTGGAACAAAGACCGCATCATTCACGAATAATGAAAATAGTAATGGACCTAGTGTACTACCTTGGGGAACTCCGGAATTATTCAAAAAGATTCAGACAAGTTGTCACCAATTTGCACGACGCACTCGCGGTGAACTCGAGGATCATCCTAGTTTATCAAGCTTTGCAAGCAGTATCTCATGGTTAACTGTGTCGAAAGCGGCCTTAAGATCTGCGTAGACCGTGTTCACCTGGAGTTTCCTGGATATGCTTTCAATGCAAAACGATGTGAAGCTAACTAAATTCAGCTCAACCGATCGACCAGGGAAGAATCCGTGCTAACAAGGGCTTATGTAATGTTTACTAGCAAAAAACAGCACCTCGTTGGTAAGCGCTTCGAAGATTTTCGACTCAACTCTCAGCGAAGTGATTCCCCGGTAGTTCAAGATGTTGCTTTTGTCATTTTTCTTGTGAACCGGAAACATAACTGAAAACTTCCAATCATCGGGAAATTTTTGTTGCTGAAGCGACACATTGAAAAGGTGTGTCAGTGGGATCACTAAGATATCGGAACATTTTTTCAGAACAGCAGACGGCATAGCACTTTGTCCTGGAGCATAAGATGATTTTGTTTTCCGTATTGCAGAGAGAACCGATTGTACTGAAATAGTGAATACATCCATATCCACTGCACCAATGGGAACATCACGGGTCGCGTTTTCGAGCTCAATGGCAGATGGCACATCAGTCGTGAAGACACTTGAAAAGTAGCTGGCAAATAGGGAGCATTTTTCCGCCGTTGTAGTCGCTACTTCGCCATTGTAGACCATCCTAGACGGAAGACCCGTTTCCTTTCTCTTCGTTTTAACAAAAGCCCAGAATCCCTTCGGATTGCGTCGTAAGTTTTGTTGGATGCGGTTCACATATCCTTTGTACAGCAATTTATTGTAACAGCGGTACTCATTACTGGCGAGTGCGAAAAAGCGCTTGAGAATAGGGCATCGACGATTTGTGTACGCACGTAGGGCTTTGGCACGGGTGCGTTTCAGATTCCGAAGCATGGTGTTAGACCATGGAGGCTTCTTGGGAGGTTGATATTCTGGCACGGATTTTTCAACACAGTCAATGAGTAATCGGTTATAGAGATCGACTGCAGCATTTACATCAACTTGATCAAGTAGTACACTCCAGTCAATCAGCGATAGGGTGCGACGTAGTGCTGCTAAATCAGTTTTACGAAAATTACGACGATTCACAGCTAAATCTTCTTCATATTGTGGTGAACTAATGATGGAAATGGATATTTCTAATGCGGGATGATAGTTAACCAAAGGAACGATAACACTGGAAGCTTCACTCACAGAACACTCAGGCAAAGCATTCTCGCTGACGAACACAAGGTCAAGAAAACAGGATTGATGGTTGGAAATCGTGCTTACTTGATTTAGTCCGTGAAAAGCCATTCCGTCCAGAAGTAAGCGGCTGGCAGGATTTGTTGTCGAGGATAACGGGTTAGGGTAAGCGTATCCACGTCCAGAAGAAACCCACATCAGTCCTGGTTGGTTGAAATCACCAACTACTATTATCACATCGTTTGCATCTGCCTGAGACGAAGCGTGTTCTATAGAGTCGAGATGGAGCTGCGTAATAGTGCCGTCAAGTCGCTTTTCAGGAGGAATGTAAACAGCTCCAATAAAGTAGCTCTTCGTCTGCGTAGTAATCTTCGTCCAAACAACTTCAATGCTTGATGAACTATCCACACTAAATTCACAGGAGGCTAGTGCGGAAGAAACAGCGATCAAAACTCCCCCGCCGCGACCATGAACACTGTTATGTGCGCTTCGATCCGCACGATAAACCGCATAAGAATCCCCGAAGAGCTGCATCGATGTAATACGATCATCAAGCCAAGTTTCCGTCAGAACATAAATATTGTAGTCGCCATCAAGAGCAGCCAAGTACAAGTCCTCGATTTTCGTCCTTAGCCCTCTGACGTTTTGGTAGTATAGCCGTAAATCGCCAGCGCCACGTGGTAATCGTGCCGACATGCTGAAGGGGCGTTATATACCCGATGGCATGCTAGAAACCAAAAGGTTTTCAGGGAGCGGATCGTCATTTAAAGCAAAATACTCGCCTGAGAAGGGAGTTCGAAAGACCCCTTCACGACCTCCGAACGCAGGGCCGGGACGACTGAGCTGGTCGCTGGCTGGTAGCACGACTGCGTTGGAGCACTCGGGGGCTTCCGTGGTACGGTATAAACGGCGTCCCGGGGATGGCAGCGCAGAGTGAATTTGTTTGTACAGTCTCGGCGATGGCGGCGAAATTATTCTTCTTTCAAATAACGGCAAATTGTTGGAACGAGTTGTACCCGATGGCACGCTAGAAACCAAAAGGTTTTCAAGGAGCGGATTGTCATTTAAAGCAAAATACTCGCCTGAGAAGGGAGTTCGGAGGATCGATAGCTAAGTCCCAACATACTACGCTACGACCCTCCCGTCTTGGCATCAGGCAGTCCACTTATACGCCTATACACTCACTCTTCTGTCTTGCTTCGGGGTGGCTGGGTTTACCACTTACGCGGTTGCCAGTCGCTGCGCCAAACCTGCCTCAGCATGAACAGACCATTCACTCCCTCTTTTTCGCTTGGCCTTTTTCGCTCCAGCTAACCAATCACTAGTTAGCCGTGCCCGTCGTTTGTTGTTCGGTTCGCCAGATTACCTGTAGCCTACTGGCAATCTGGATGGTAGCAGCCGAGACTGCGTTCCACTTCTCCACCGATTGACACATCCGCTGAATAAGGGTATCAGGGGTTGTGTCCCAGCCACAGACGTCAAGCATTGTTCTTCTTTCGACGTCGAACCGAGGACATACGAACAGTATGTGTTTGGCAGTTTCGTCTACACATGGGCAGTCTGGGCAGGCTGGGACCTCCGCGTGCCCGAACCTGTGGAGGTACTGTCGGAAACAGCCATGGCCTGACAGGAATTGTGTCAGGTGGAAGTGAACTTCCCCATGGGGTCTTCCCACCCAGCTTGATATGCTAGGTATCAGCCGGTGGGTCCACCTACCTTTCGAGGAGTTGTCCCACTCACGCTGCCATCTGGCGTCCGAGGTTACCCTGGTGCGCTCGCGGGCTCCTCTATTTCCACGTAGCTCAAAACACTCCTCATCTTCCCGAATGACCAGCCCGACTGGCATCATGCTCGCTATCACGCAGGATGCATCGTGTGATACCGTGCAGTAGGCAGACATCACTCTGAGGCACATCACGCGGTAGGTGCTCTCCAGTTTCTGTAGGTAACTGGTTACCCTCAGTTCTCTTGACCATGACGGGCCGCCGTACATGAGGATAGATACGGCAACGCCTGCCAGTAACCTACGTCTACTGGCGCACACCTTTGAGCTGTTGGACATCATTCTCGATAGAGCCGCAACAGCAGTCGACGCTCTCTTGCATGTATAGTCGACATGGCTGCCGAAGGTCAGCTTGTCGTCTATAATGACTCCGAGAGACTTTAGACTTCGCTGTGAAGTGATTGCGACTTCTCCCACATGCATAACTGCATGTCGTGCCGACTTGCGGTTGTTGACGATAACTACCTCCGTCTTATGATGAGCGAGCTCCAGGCCTCTCGCGCTCATCCATTCCTCCACCATGTTGATCGCGTGTTCTGCGGTTAGTTCTACTTCAGGGATTGACTCCCCGTCGACCTCCAAGGTTACGTTGTCAGCAAAGCCGACGATCTTAACACCAGGAGGGAACTTCAGTCTCAGAACCCCGTCATACATGAGGTTCCATAGCACCGGGCCTAGGATCGAGCCCTGTGAGACTCCGGCGGTAACCGGAACCCTTTTCTGACAGGCATCGGCCTCGTATAGCAGTACGCGGTTCTGGAAGTAACTTTCCAGGATCCGGTACAGACCCACCGGTAGGCTAAGCCGGTGTAACGAGAGCGCGATGGCATCCCAGCTTGCGCTGTTGAATGCGTTCTTCACGTCAAGTGTCACTAACGCACAGTATCGAATGCCTCGCCGTTGGATCGCTATCTCGGCAATATTTATCACTGAGTTGAGAGCGTCCACTGTGGACTTACCCTTCCGAAAGCCAAACTGGTTGCTTGACAGGCCGTCCATACCTTCCGCGTACGGGGTTAGCCTGTTGAGGATGATCCTCTCAAGCAGTTTGCCAGTCGTGTCGATCAGACAGATTGGTCTGTACGCCGATGGGTCGCCTGGCGGCTTCCCGAGCTTCGGCAACAGCACCAATTTCTGCCTTTTCCATCTATCGGGGAAACGGCACTCGTCAAGGCATCTCTGCATAGCTAGCCTGAACATGTTCGGGTTCGCTATGATCGCTGCCTTGAGAGCGTTGTTTGAAACTCCATCCGGTCCTGGAGCTTTGTTCATTGCTAGGGATTTCGCCACTGCGAGTAGTTCTTCATTCATCACTGGAGCCACCATTTCGGCCGTGCCCGCACTGTCTCGTAGTGCAGGTGGCCAGGGGCTTGTGGCTCGAGACGGGAAGAGTACTTCGATAATCGTTGCCAACCGGTCCGGAGACCGTTCTGGGGGTGAAGAGCCCCCTTTGGTCTTGGCCATCAGAATCCTGTAGGCGTCACCCCACGGATTCGCGGTGGCACTCTCACACAGGTTGTCGAAACACGCTCTCTTGCTGCTTTTAATGGCCTTGTTAAGGGTCAATTTCGCAGCTCGAAACACTTCACGGCGGTTCTCTCTTGCATCCTCGGTGCGAGCTCTTTGCATCCTACGTCTGGCTCTGAGGCAGGCTGACCGTAGAGCTGCAATCTCGGCACTCCACCAGTATACCGGGCATCTGCCGTTTCTTGGCAGTGTTGTTCTCGGCATAGTGGCGTCGCACGCGCGTGATAGAACAGCTACCAGCGCATCCCCGCTTAGACTGTTGGTGTTGGCCTCCAGTCCCAGGGCCGCGGTGAAAGCTTCGCTGTCGAAGTGATGGGACTTCCACCCGCGTACCTGACAGGGATCTCCCGCCCTCGGATGCTGCACACCATAGTTGATCCTAAAGCGGATTGCTAAATGATCGCTATGGGTGTAGCCTTCGTCTACCCTCCATTCCATGCCTGGAGCCAGACTCGGGTTGGCAAATGTTACGTCAATCCACGCCTCCACTCCATTTCTACGGAATGTTCTAGCGGAGCCATTATTAGCTAGCACAGTATCGAGTTTCGCAAGCGCCTCCATTAGCGCTTGACCCTTGCTATTTGTACAGCGGCTGCCCCACTCCACTGCCCAAGCGTTAAAGTCTTCCGCTATGACTACCGGTTTCCGGCCCACTAGGTCCGACGAGAGCCTGTCGATCATCTGGTTGAACTGTTCTATGGGCCACCTTGTTGGAGCGTAGCAGTTGCAGTAGAACACACCATTGATCTTGGCAATCGCAACACCCTCGGCGGAGGAGTGTATTACCTCTTGAACCGGGAACCGTCCCGTTGTACAGATTGCCATCATTCCAGACCCGTCCGACACCCAATTGCCGTTGCCGGCAGGGATGCTGTACGGGTCTGATAAGAGGGCGGCATCTGTCCTCGACTCCGAGACCGACTGCCACAGCAGCTGTTGGGCTGCTGCACAATGGTTAAGATTTAGCTCTGTGACGTTCACGGCCTCTTCTTATTTACCTCACCGAAGGGACACGAAGGTCCGCCCATAACATGTTTATGGGCTTGCTTCTTAGCGGTGCAGATAAGGCACTTGTGCGCCTTAATGCAACCACGATCCTTACGCCCCTCCTCGTCGCAGCAACAACATAGTTTGCTCCTGTCTATGCCCTTGCACTCGTAGGATTTGTGACCGGACTCAAGGCACCGATAGCACCTATCCACTGAAGGCGGTTGGGGTATGCTAATTGGGCATACCGACCAGCCGATCTTCAGCTTACCTTTCTCGGTTATTTTTTTGGCATCCGCCTTCAGTAGCCTGAGGTAGGCTACTTGGGTGCCAGAGGGTCCATTTCTAAAACGCACAGAGGCCCGCTCGATTGTGACGTCGCATTGCTCCTTAACGGCTGCGACGACATCTTCTGCGGTCGTGAACTCGTCCAGATGCTTGCACTGAAGAGTCATTTCCGCCCCTAGCGACCTGACTTGGGCGCCTTCACCAAGGACCTCTTGGGCCAAGGCCTTGTACACCGCACTAGATTGTGCGCCTCGCTTCAGCACCAGAAGCATTTCTCCCGTGTTGGTGCGTCTCAAGCTACGCACATCTTGCCCAAGGGCCGAAAGGCTTTCGGCCGCCTTCATCGACTTTAGGACGTCGGCGTATTTGTCCTTGTCGGTTTTTAACCACAAGGCTTCGCCTCTGTCCTTGGCCTTCTTCGCGGGCCGTGGTACCTCCGGTTTCGGTGCCGGCTTCTTCCTGGTGACCAGCGTCCAGGGGTTTGGGCCCCCCTGCCCCGGTCGCGCCGGGTTGCTGGTACCAACGCTCTGTTCAGCGAGGTCACTCTCGCCCTCGCTTACCTCGACCAAACGGCGTCTGGCCTTAATGGTTGAACGACGTGTGGTGTCGGTTTTTGCTCCCTCGCCTGGCGACTTCCTAGGGCGCTTCGCGTTCGGCGCCGTCTTACGATTGCCCTTGCCTTTTCCCTTCGAGGGGAACTCGGCCGCCGCTCCGAGCGACGTGGCTGCTCCATAGAAGGTGAAGGCCACTGTCTGAGTGCCTGTATCGATCTTCTCTCTTCCCTCCCTCTTGGAGGCCACTGTCTGGGTTTCTCTGTCGGTCTTCTCCCGACATTCCACCCTCTTGGCATAAGCCTGCTGTTTCTGTCTTGCTACACGAACAGTTTTTCGGAGCACCAGGAGGCTCTGCTTTAACTCCTTGCTTATGTTTTGCTTTGCGCTAGTGAACTCGATTATTGAATCGAGCTGCTCCACCACTTTGCGCATCGCGGATAGTGGCCCGTCCAGTACGTTGGTAGGGCTATTTCCTACCTTTACTGGGGAGTCACTGGTGCTATCAGATGCAGCACTCGTCGCTCCACTACTCTCCACACGGGGGGGGGGGGGGGGAGACCTCGCCAAACCACCTCTAGCAAAGGGGTTTGGCACCTCCGTTTGTTTATTATTATTTTTGTTTCTGTTCTCCATGTTTGTACCCACGAATAGCGCGAGAATAAATGTCCGCCACGCCAGAGCTCCGCATTATCGTGGTAAGGGACGCTTACTGTGGGGGTTACCCAGGTACCCCACAGGCTCCGTTAACGATCGAGCATATTTTTCACCCCCTCGATCACTCATACCTCGGCACGGGTCGCTTCACCCCTTGGAATTGGGGTTATGACCTATCTTGCTTTACGCGGCCCAGATCATCACAACCATCCTCCTTTACCAGGGCTTTGGACCTGTAGCTCTGGTTCTCAATAGTTCCATGTACGTATATTATTACATTCGACTCTAGCAGATCCTGATCGATTTTGATGAGAATTTGATTTTTGTTGTATGACCAATTATATGTATAGGTCAAAAGTTCAAAAACAGTAATTTAAGGTCAAGATAACATCATTTTGAAACCGCCAATTTCGGAAGTTTAGTATCTTCGATGAGTTTTACAAACGTTAAACAGCGCATCATTTGATAAAATAATTTTGACGATAGTCCAAGAAGTATTTATGGTGAATTTTCTCAGGTTAATATTCATGACAACAATAAAGTCTCAACAAATTCGCTAAAGACACGAGCTCTGTTACTATTTTCTGAAAAACTAATTCTGAATAATTTTAAAACTTCAAAAATTACGGTTTAGGAAAATAATTTGAAATTACTAAATTAAAATTTGTTTTTTCATTTCTTACAAAAGAAATGTACAGGATTCGCTCAAACTTTGAAAAAATTTTCCGAGGCCTGAAGGGCCGAGTCTTATATACCAATCGACTCAGCTCGACAAATTCAGACCATGTCTGTATGTGTGTATGTATGTATGTGCAAAACGTCATGTAAATTTCTCAGCAATGGCTGAACTGATCTTAATGAAATTAGTTTCAAATGGAAGGCCTAACGTTGCCATTTGACACTTTTATTTTTGATTTTCAATATGTTGTTTACATTCTGAGATATCGGCGATTTTGTCAAAACACAGCAGGTTTTTTTTGCAAATAACTTTCGAATAATACAATATTGTCCCACAAACTGCACACAAATAGAAAGCTTGTAAATACCTTTCTAACAAGCTATACATTGTCTAAATCTGTGCACGAGCGGCGGAGATATTACACATTTTGTATTTTTAGTCCTCGCTTACCAATTTCCACTAATTAAAAATGAGATTGTTTCGTACAGAGTATTGTTTTACTGGTGTTTTAGGGGCAAAACTAAACCGATTTTAAATATCGAGGTATGAAAACACATCTACGTGATTCAAGGAATTCGATGTTGAGAACATTTTGTGAATTACCTTTATAATAATTGAACTATTTCTCAAAAATCAATACATAAGTTCACTTCAAAGACAAAATAATGTGTTGATAAAGAAACATTGAGTTCTGGTATTTATGCCTTGGATTAGGCATTGCATACAATTATGAGGTAAATGTTGGATGATATATCAATACACTGATCAACAAGTAATTCACCTGGTAGAAAGATAAAATATTTCTAATATAATTATACTTGTGGCGTCACCGAAAGCAACTGTATGTTTGAAATCTAGCGAAAATTTAGCTCTTTTGCAAGATTTAGGTTATACTGGTTATGGCGCAAAAATTACTACTTCCATTATTTATGATAAGAATGTAAGAATCAATATATCATAATAATATACCTATAAAAATAATGTCACTGCATTAACCATCATTTGCCATTCCTCACACGCCCCCCCCATCTCTCTCTCTCTCTCTCTCTCTCTCTCTCTTTCTCTTTCTCTCTATCTCTCTCTGTCTCTCTTCTATCGCATCTATCTAGCTATTTCTGTATGCATTTCTAAGTTGTGTGATAAGATCATCTGCCAATCTGGAATATTTATTAATTGTTTAAGAAAACAAAACTATTTTTTGTCTGCTGCTACATCAACTCAACTTTAACTCAATTGCATTCAAAGCCTGTGTCTACTCTATAATTAAGAAAATTCATGGCTATATCAGACAAATATTTGGCTTAACTGTGTAATATGAAAGTTTGACGATGGAAATTTTCAAAAGAGACATTCCACGTGCGATATTTAAACTATTCGTATCTCTATTGAATTTTGAATGAAATATATGCTCAAAGACTGAAAGCTGAAGCCAGCAGGATTGGACTTGCCATCAACGTTTCGAAGACAAAATACATGAGAGGAAGAGTGAGAGGAAGAGGTTCTAGAGACGACAATGTGAACCTCCCACCCGAGTTCGGATTGACGGTGACGAAATCGAGAAGGTCGACGAATTCATGTATTTGGGCTCACTGGTAACCGACGACAATGATAACAGCAGAGAAATTCAGAGACGGATCTTAGCGGGAAATCGTGCCTACTTTGGACTCCAGAGGACGCTCCGGTCGAACAAAATTCGCCGCCGCGCGAAGTTGATTATCTTTAAGACACTGATTAGATAGGTGGTCCTCTACGGCCACGAGACCTGGGCTATGCTCGTGGAGGATCAACGCGCCCTTGGAGTTTTCGAACGAAAGGTGTTGCGTACCATCTATGGTGGCGTGCAGATGGAAGACGGAACATTGCGCAGGCGAATGAACCATGAGTTGTATCAGCTGCACATTCGTTGTATTGGTACGAACTTTCATGAAAAATAACGGATCAAAGACCAAAAATATCCACAAATTAGATCCAGGAAAAGAAGTCTACCAAAGTACCCACTCTCGATGGGGAATGCAACTACAATGTGTCTTCTAACTTATCGTCGTCCATATTTGGATATACTGAGTAGTTTGAACCATTTCTTTTTCACAGTATTGGTCTGTATAGGACTTATTTATCCATATTTCCTGCACGAGAATTCCGAACGAAACAATATGAAACCTATAAGGATGAATGGAAAGAGACTACAATCAACTGAATGCATGGCTTCTATGCTATCGACATAGTCTAGACATTTCACACTATTTACTTCAATGCAAATAAAAATATCTACCTGTCTCATTCACGAATCGCATTCTCCCTGTCGTTCTCTGTTTAAGGGGCTTGAAAGCACATGCGACCTTGTCTCATTTTACTATATTCAATTGCGCGTTAGAATACTGGACCAGTAAATTCTATTCTGTACATAAATCTTTTTTTCGGGAATATGTAGCCAAAAAGTAAACTTCGAATTCATCAAGTAAAGAAGCATGAAAACAAAAAGAATTAAACCAAAAAAAGATGGAAGCCCATTGCATATTTATTAGCCCTTTCTCAGAAGATGGGATTTTCAAAAACATTTCAAAACTTTCTGATGCAATGGTTCTCAAATTCGTACAATCCCGTTTATTAATTTTCTTCATTCAAAAATGTTTTTGGCTTCAAATATATGACCATTTCATTTTAATTAATTATTTCATTCCGTATCTTTTTATTCGTTTTGTTCATCTGCGTTCATTTTACTTATTTTATTCGTTTCATTCTTTGGATTCACTCTGATCAGTTTATTCTTTTTGTGCATTTTACTCATATCAATCATTGTTTTCATTGTATGCATTTTATTAATTTTTTTTCCAGTTTATTCATTTTGTTCAGTTTCTTCATTTTAGTAATATGACTACTTTTTCAGTTTTAATCATTTCATCCAAATGATTTATTTGATTCAATTTATTTCTTTATATTAATTTATAACCTTTTGTCATTGTTCAATTTTTCATTTTAATCAATGCATTTAATTCTGCTCATTTTCTTCTTTTTATTCATTTCATCACTTCAGCTCATTTTGTTTATTTGATTCGTTTGTTTTATTTATGCATTTCATTTATTTTTTACTTTATTCATTTTGTTCATCCATTCTTTTTATTCATTTGATCCATTTCATTAATTTGACTCATTGTGTTCACTGGATGAATTAAATCAATTTGATTCATTTAATTAATTTGATTCATGTGATTCATTTCATTCATATGATTCATTTGATTAATTTGATTAATTTGATTCATTTGATTCATTTGATTCATTTGATTCATTTAATTCGTTTGATTCATTTGATTCATTTGATTCATTTGATTCATTTGATTCATTTGATTCATTTGATTCATTTGATTCATTTGATTCATTTGATTCATTTGATTCATTTGATTCATTTGATTCATTTGATTCATTTGATTCATTTGATTCATTTGATTCATTTGATTTATTTGATTCATAGGATTCATATGATTCATTTGATTTATTTGATTCATTTGATTCATTTAATTAATTTGATTCATTTGATTCATTTGATTCATTTGATTCATTTGATTAATTTGATTAATTTGATTCATTTGATTCATTTGATTCATTTGATTCATTTGATTCATTTGATTTATTTGATTCATTTGATTCATTTGATTCATTTGATTCATTTGATTCAGTTGATTCATTTGATTCATTTGATTCATATCTTTAATTTTATGCATTTCATGTTCAGTCATTAGTTTCATTTCATTCAATTTGTTAGCATGAGTCAATTTATTCTCTTTATCTTATAACTATTTCTAAATATAATCTTAATTTTTATGCAATAAGGCCATTACAAATCTTTTTTAAAAATTATGTCCAAGTACAAATTTTTTTTCTGAAGGAGGGGGGGGGGGCAAACAAAAAATAAATATTTATTTTAATAAACACATTTTTTTTTTCTTTTTACATTTTCTTTCGATTGTTCTCGTGGACGTTTCCGCAGTGTGATTTCGAGGTTGAGCTATTTGTTTTACTAGAAAAATTCAAGCAAACATTACTGAATCAATCAAAAGTTCACATAGGAAAGGGATGCTAAAGTTTTCGTTTTAAATAATTTTCCGAACAGTGCAATTTCTAAAATCCCAATAAAAGCTTGAAAGTTCTCTAAGAACTTAATGTAAACATTTAAGAGTACAATAAGGTATTAACTTTTGGTTGCTTGAATAGGTTTCGTTCCGTTGTGGCGGCACATGGACCGACTGTACACACAAGGTATGAAAATCGGTCAAAGGTGAACATGCTCGATAACAATGTACAGAAACAGGATTGCAACATTTCACTTTTGGAAAACATTCTGGAATGAATCCAAAGGTAAAGTGTGCGTCAATGTAATTATTCATCTCAGATATGGTTTGCTCTGATATTTTTTTCTATTGCGTATTTCGTATACAGTAGCCTGGCGAACGTACATCCTGTGCATACTATACTTTTTCGAACTCTAGTGGAAACATCAGCTTTGGTTTATCACTTGTGCTTGAAGACTTGTAGATTTGTTTGCTTGGTACATGATAGTAATTCGGCTCGGTTCCGTGTACATCTTCGAAATCTTTGCATGTTTCTCCATCTTGTTGCGCAATAGGTAGCCACATCAGAGAAACTCATTTGATAGTCGTACGGATTTATGAAATGTATAGCAATCATCAGTTCATTTTTTGCCTTTTTCATATAAGGAAGACTGTGCAATCACTCTGAAACTCGACTTTTTAAGCTACACCCGTCATATACCACTAGATTCAGTTCGTCGATATCTGAAAACGTCTGTATGTTTTATAATATGCTTAAATAGCTTCAAAACTGCATTGGCCCTAGGTGGGACTCACTTTTGTGCCTAACCACTACTAACAGTCCTCACTTTTCTTCCTTCCTTTTGTTCCACGAGACTGCATCGAAGCGTTATATCGTAGGGAGGCTAATTCAGTCTTAAGACAAAATGATACATTAGAGCGGTTTAGCTCCGAACACATATCCAGCTAATCGCAGTGGTGAGCTTCCGTTAGCCATTTGGCTCCCGTTTCTGTGAACCATTTAGTTCCTGTTTTCGCGAGCCATCTCAATTCCTCGTCGGAAGTTCTCCCGATACCGATGCCTGTTGCGCGAGTCATTTAGCTCCCAGTTTTGTCGCAATCTACTCGCATAGTCCATAAATCCTACTCAAAGGGCCAACCAGTACTTGGCGAGGACAATTCGGCAATACCGGATGGAGCGTAGCTTCTGGTTCGCTGCTTCCGGTTCGTTGAAAACTCGACGACCCACCGCTGGTGCTTCACTCGACCTACTCGATCTTGTTCCTGACGATGAAACTAGTCTGCCCACATGCTTCGGTCCAGCGATTTCCGCTGGTTCGTGGTGCCCAGTACACTGGCGCCTCAAGCAAAGCTGTGGTTGCTCTCACAGCCTTCCCCTTACATAATCATCGTAACTTTAAAAGTTCAAATCGATGATATATTTTCCGACCGCGCTGTCTTTCGGCTGCTAGTCATCACCAACTCTGTTTTATGATGGGCAATCGTCTCCGTGTCGAGTGTCTCCTCTTCTAGCGATTGTCCGATTACTTGGAACACCACATCATCCGTGAAGCCGAAAATCTTTATGTCTCTGGGAAGGTTCAGCTTCAATACTCCATCGTACACTGCGTTCCACAGCGTCGAGTCGAGGAACGTCAGTTGTAGTTGTGATTCCCCCTTGTCTGTCTCGTAGATCAGTGTTCGGTACTGAAAGTAGCACTATAATATCCTGCAGAGTTACTCATGCTGTACAGCGAATGGGCGATTGCTTCCCAGCTAGTACTATTGAAGCATTCTTCACGCCTAAGGGAACCACCACGCCAAAACGATATCCTTATCTCTGCTGTCTCCACAGTCCCCACAACCGTTTGGATGGATTTCACTGTAGACCTGCCTATAAGGAAGCCGAATTACATGAGATGCCGTTCTCACGGTCCGCGTACTTCGTTAGCTTGTTCAGGATTACTTAATCTCTCTAACATTACCAGGGATATATTAACTACGCTGAAAGATTTCCATGTTGTCCCGGCATCGGAAGCAACATCAGCTTTTGTCGCTTCCAATTATCGGATCGTTTTGAACATATCCGGGCTCTCATGTATCGCTCCACTTTTATGGCTTTCGCCATCTCGATAAGCTGTTTGTTGGTAAATCGATCTTCATCTTTGTGATCATCCTCCTCACTGTACGGCGAAAATAGATTCATGTTGTGGGGAAAACCTTTCGATGATGACCTCCATCTTTTCCGGGCACCTTTCAGGTGGTGCAGCTGAGCCTTTTATCTTTGTTATGCCAACTTTGTAGGTCTCTCCTAAGGAAATTCGCGTTGGCTTTGTGGCAAGGCTTTCTTGTACAGCTTGACTGCTTTGTTGAGAGCGGTTCTTGCAGCTCGCTTCCCTCGAGCTTTCTGACTTCTTTTTAATTTTAAATATATTTGACACGGCTCAATGCGTTAGCACAACTGAGCCGTGGAGCGCACCTTGGGGGTCATTTGGTCCGTCTTCTCTTGCGTTTTCGTTTACGTCCATGTCATCATCGGTACTGCATTCATCTTGCTCATCGTCGGATGTTCTTATTTGTTGTTTGTGCTTACGGGTCGCTATTGTAAATCCTTCTTCATCGGTATTAGATTCCTTATTGGTGGTGTTGGTTGTTGGTTTAGAAACATTTACTGTAATCGTTGTTACTTCGATGTTGGTAATGGCAGTTAGTTTAGTGGTACTGGGACCGATCGTTGTTGAGCTGGTGGTTGTGAATGCCCGGTCTGCAGTCGTTGGTTTACCAACTGGTTGTGGTTTAACATACGATGATTGTATACCGGCTTTGGTCGTATCAGGTGGAATTTCTTTAGCAGTCTCTGCGCAAGGTTTCCCGTGGTGTAGCGGATGATCACAACATTGACAGGTAGGAATCTGTCCTGGGTGCGTGACTAGTGTTCGTTGAGAATATTGAACACCATGAGGTGATTTGCATGTGAAAGTCAAGTAAGAGGGAATAGGTTTTGTCGGACGCATTCTCACCACACGAACTCCGTTGCGGCGTCTTGGGAAGAAGTTCCTCCAACTATCTTCCTTAACACGTGGTGCCAGGTCATGTCAACATTTATATACGTTGGGATACTGTATAAAATGTCATTACATTCGATGACGTGTTTCATGTTGTTCTGGGAAGCGAATGATTCTGCTTGACTAATATTTTTTAACATATTCAGTACCGCATGACGTAAATGGTGGAATTGCACCGCATAAAGTACCGCAAGCTACGTTGAACTTCAAGTTCACCTTCAACATTTGCTCCCCTTCATGAATTGATGGTATTACCGGATATTTCGTGTAGTCAACAGCAACACAGTTTGCCCGCATCGTGATATACTTTTGCTTGGCATTGTCACTCATTGTTTGTTCACGTATCACACACTAGGCAGAAGGAATCAATTTTTGCTAAGCGTCGCGCGGGTAAATTTGATTACTTGCCCTGCTATTGCAGCGGAGCGATTTCTAGCTTCTGAACTGAGCGAGATGAGAAACCGAAGTGATCTCCGACTTCTTCTCCAAGCTCGGAGGCAACTTATACGTAAATCGATAATCGTTGTATTGCACCCGGCAACCTTTTTCAGTTTCCCATCTCTTGGTATGGTCGCATTACACGCCTTTGTTAGTAGTGCCGTGATCTCGTTCGCATTTAGGTTGAAGAGGATACCCTCAAATTCAAGTTCTTCGACGGACACGTTCATGTGAAAAATCGCTGTTTTCCATCTTCACTCGTTTATATATCTCCCACATATTCATATTCATGTGTAGTTCATAGTCCTGTTATCAATGCTGTACCAGATCGCTTGGTGGTCGCTGTGGATATATCCTCGCACACTTTTCAGTCCATCTTTCCGGTTACTCCAAGGCTACAAAAATTGACATCGATAATGGATTCCCGGTTCTTCCTGCGGTAAGTGCCGATGATACCATTATTTGTAAGATCTATATTTAGCTTTGCTAGAGCATTCTTGATCGCTGATGGCCAGACAAAGTTCTTTTGATTCCAGCGTCTATCTCGAAAATTTCGCATGTTTCTGGTTCTTGGAATATTTCAGAATTAATGTCTCTTCGGCTTCTTGGAAAACGGCTTATTCGATTTTCACAAGCTTAGCCTTAAATGGAAGGTTTGGTAGCAGATTTTGATCTGATCAAGTTCATAAGAATCGCACATATGGCTGCGGAAATACGGTATGAATACTACGATCCCATATGAAATCTTTAAATGTCAAAAACCTTTCGCTAAAGCTCATGTATATTGAATATTGAACCACATATAAATCTCCAGGAGTCTGATTTGAATTCAGGTTGTTTCTTTATCTAAATTATTTTAGAATGCAACGATCGATTATGTCTCTATCGACTGTGGCGTTTAAAATGGAATCGATTCAGAAGTCGGTCTGTATTAGCCTTTCCATGAGATGTTTGTTTGATAATACACAGATGGGTCCTTCCTTCCGCGACCAGCAAACGTTTCATTTGATGATGGGATGGTAATTTCTAAAACTACCATAATAGTTTTCAGTTACGAAAAGCAAAACTCTATGGAAGTTATTGTTGTTATATAAAACGTGAAAATTTTTTGAATTTTGAATATTTAAAAAAAAATTATTTGCCCCCTGATTTTTTTCAGCGATTTTGAAGGGGGGGGGGGGGGGGGGGTGACATAATTTTTAAAAAATATTTGTAATGGCCTAACCTAATCTAATTTGATTCGTGTATATTATAATTTTGATTTCCATTAATTTTTCTACTCATTTTATGAATTTAAAAACCTGTTGTTTCATTTTTTTATTTCTTATAAAACAAATGTATAGAATTCGCTCAAACTTTCAAGATTTTTTCCGAAGCCCGGAGGGCCGAGTCTTTTATACCACTCGACTCAGCTCGACGATTTGAGACAATGTCTGTGTGTGTGTGTATGTAACGGACAAATTCTCATTCGTGTTTCTCAGCAATGGCTGAACCGATCTTATCCAAATCAATTTTAAATGAAAGAACTAAAAAACAGTAAGAACGCTATTAATTTGTTTTTGATTCTGATGTTTAGTTTCGAAGATATGAATTTTTGAATGTGTAAAAATGGCGTTTTTTGCAGTTTTTTTTTAATTTTCTACCGAAATTGACAATACAGATTAACAATTTATATTTTTAACAGCTTTAACGAATACCTTTCGAACAAGCTATAGATTGTTGAAATCGGACCATTATCAAAAGAGATATCTAACATTAAATGCGGACGAAAGATTTTTATCATTTCCCATTGCCAGAAATATGACCGAAAACATGTAATCTATTATTAACGCCAAAAAGGCTTATTTTAGGTCAATAGTATCTTCGGAGAATTTAATAGAGGCAATATGCCCTTTCTTTTGGTATTGTGCTTTTGCTGAATAATCCCCCTATGAGTGAGATATTTTCACAAATTTTCTTAGAAGTGATTATATCAAAATAATGCCTTCAGCAAATTTGCAGCTCTTACTTTTGCGAATAATTTTACTGAAGATTTCAAATATCTATTTTGAATACTTTAAAAGTTATGGCTTGTTGTTTGTGGATTACTTTTTGTCGCCTATTTATTGTTCAATATAGTAATAATCCATTGAAATAAGCCAAACATTATTTCGATAAATCGAATTTTGTATTTCATTTTTCTATCTACAACCGCTAGAAATAATCACCGAACACTTCCAAGTTGTCTGGAAGGAACTTGATAACTTATCAGTGCAAAAATGTTCATTTGTGCGACAAAACCACAATTTTTCTAACTTATGACCATCGGATCGATCTGAAACATATCGGAAAATGAAAAGCGAAATAAAAAACTCCAAGCAACGGCGTAGCCAAGAGAAGGTTTTGGGGTTTAACACCATACAACCCCTCCCCCCTCCCACCACAGCCAAAAAAAATATTGGATTAAAGTTGAAAATTTATTGATGCAGACTGATTAAATTCAATATTACAATAACAATTATCTGATCCGTAGATTGATAACCTGTTGTTGTAAACGTCATGAGGACTTTTGATAAATTGTCGGAATGGGGTCCTGATATGTAACTGATCTATTGGTCTTGATTTCACAGTTGTCTAATTGCATCAATATCAAATTCCTGCCTGAAAACATTCCAATAGAAAATTCCAGAGTTCTGTAATCAATCATAATCCTCAGATTTATTTTCAAATTGATCTCGTTTTTGTAGAGATGTACTGTAATAAGGGTCTTTATTTAATAGGACGTAAAGTTAAAATTGATTTAATGTCTATGAAACATAGAACTGCTCACCAAAAAAATGCATAACTTTCAACATTTGCTAAAAATGTTTTTGCGTTTCTCATTCACTCTAAAATTCTTCAATCTAATCCCGACCCGGAGGGCCGAGTGTCATATGCCAATCGACTGAGTTCGTCGAGATCGGAAAATGTCTGTGTGTACGTGGAAAAAATGTGACCTCTGTTTCTCAGAGATGGCTGGACTGATTTGCACAAAGTTAGTCTCAAATGAAAGGTACAACCATCCTATCGGGGATGCTATTGATTTTTTTATTTATTGGACTTCCGGTTCCGGAGTTACGAGTTGAAGAGTGCAATCACACAGAAAATTCCCATATAAACTGAAATGAAAAAATTTCAAAATCAAATTTGTATTTTTGATGCCAAATGACTTTAAAATGCATGAAACATTGAGATGTTTGACAAAAATTGACTTTTTTGGACTTTGGTACATTTTGGCCTTTCTCATATAGAAAGGTTATGCAATCACTCCAAGAATCGTTAATCATACCGGCCCGGAGGGAGTATGCAGTGAGGGGTTGCTACTTTAAAATTAAAACTAGTTTAAAATTTCTTAACAAGTTGAAAATTTTTTGGCAGGACCTGTACCTCCCGGATCTTTCTCCATGATCCGTCGCTGGTTTCAAGCGATGTTTCAATATCACATAGTATCTCAAGATCGTGGCTGTCGATCCGTTGTATGTATGTGCAAATCATACTGAACATGTAATATTCATTTCCACCATTGTATTGAACATAACCAGCCATGGAATCGTAGTCTGGACAAATGAGAAAAGCACAATTGCACCACTAGGTGGATTAAATCAGGTTTTTATTTTGGGAATGCGTCGAGTTGAGACGAAAACGTAATATGATTAATAACGAGGATAACACTTTTCGAATGTAGAGAGAAATTTATGAAAAATGACGATATCCATTCGACTCTAGCAGGTTCTGATCGATTTTGATGAGCATTTGATTTTTGTTGTATGACCAATTATATGTATAGGTCAAATGTTTAAAAACAGTAATTTAAGGTCAAGATAGCATCATTTTGAAACCGCCAATTTTGGAGGTTTAGTATCTTCATTGAGTTTTACAAACGTTAAACAGCGCATCATTTGATAAAATTATTTTTACGGTATATCGTCCAAGAAGTATTTATGGTGAATTTTCTCAGGTTAATATTCATGACTACAATAAAGTCTTAACAAATTCGCTAAAGATACGAACTCTGTTACTATTTTCTGAAAAATTAATTCTTCATAATTTTAAAACTTCAAAAATTACGGTGCCGTTTGGACAGTAAGATCGATTTTCACCAAACCCCCGCCAAACCGAATTTCTGGCTACGCCGCTGACTTCAAGTAAGTAGAAACAAAGTCGTTCTACACTCGTTCACAAGAAACTTCTTCGATTGCTGAATATCTATTATAACACATTGAAACTCCGATTTTATCGGCCAAATATGGACATATGTTTGATGGGCTCTAGCAGACGAACAAGACTGAATTCGAGTAAATCCTTTCTTGCGCATGTTTTCCTTATAATGAAGATGGAAATATGCAAAAATAAAAAGTTCATCATAATCAGAAATAGTTATCAGACTACATCAAGGGATGGGAAGAATATTTTAACAGCTTCAGTTTATTATAAAGAAAAGAAATTGCCCGATTTAGTCAATATCCCTATTTTGTCAGCCTAAAATACACCATGAGATTGATAAAAATGGGTCTTTATTGTATGTATTATTCACTGTGTTTCACATTAATAGATACATTTCATTTCTGGGGATTTTTTTATTGCATCGAACTACAACAATTTTTAGGTAGCTTTCAAGGGGTTATTTTATAGACTTCTTCCAAAATTTAGCGAACCTATTCCAATTCGTATACCAACTAATTGGTATACTTAAGGGTTTATATGTTGCAGATAGAGAAAATACTGAAATTTTCAGCTTTTTTCCTACACAATATTACGAAAGCTTATTAAACAATTTTTCCTAATAAGTTTGTGAAAATTATAAACTATTTGAAATTTTTTAATAGTTTAATTTTTTATTTAACCGTGATTTTTTAATAAATAGTGACCATCGCTTCACAACGTAGTCTATTTTTCATGGCTTGCGGTGAGCATGATCTCTCGAATTGCTGAACTGAAAATTATGGAATAGAAATTAATTTTTAGTATTCTTTACAGATTTAACTCGCCGCGCAGATAGCTCTAAATTAGACCCGCTGGTCGATCTAGCGATAGCGATTTCGCTAGATTTTCAGAGCACTGTGCACCCAGTGCATTAACGCAAGTGACGGAAGGTTATCGAAAAGTTTCATGAAAATGAAAATTCCAGTAATGATCATGATTTTCCCAAACGATTCGTTTTCGAGAAGTTTTTATTTGTTCTTTAGCATTAGGATTAGCGATAATAATTCAAATCAAGGATACTACTGGGAAGTCACCTTTAGAAAAAGTCGACGTCGAAGTAAAATTTGGAACTATGCACGCATGCACTTCAGAGATAGCGTGATATCAGGAGCTGCGATTTCATTTCAACTCTTTTTTGTGAAAAGGGCGATACTTACAAATGTAAACATAAGGCTTCTTTCATACATGCAAATTAGGGCTTTAAAATACAACAAATTAACCTCAAAATTTGGATTCTACGTTATTGCTTTCTTAAACTACAGCAAAAAATACAACGGGCGAAACTGTATTTATGTTTGTTTTTTTAAAGCGTCGCCCTCCACGCTCCATGCAAACAAACTGGGCGATACTTTTTTTGCTAGCAGTTTAGAGGCGAAACTGTTTTTTCGTATTTTTTTTAGGATTATCAAGCTGATACCAGCTGTAAATAGTAACAATGATCGCTATTGAAAAAACACGGACGAAATCGGTAGTGTAGAACGGTAGTTATTGTAAAAAAACGTAAGGGCGATACTTCAATGCTGATAGGTGGGACCGAAAAAGTAAACAATCGCCAAAGGGGCGATACTATTATTTTGTCAATTTCAAAAGCAAATACAAATTTTAATTTAATAATTTCAAATACTTTATGAAGTTTTGGGTTTCGATCACTGAATCATGCAATCTAGGATGTAAAAAACACAATAGTTCTTAAATAGGAAATAAAACCAAGTCTGGAAATATTCACTGTTTATTTTCTTTGAATGGTATCACTGCTAGTATCGCCCTTTTCAAGAAAAAGCGTTGATTCCTTAGTTCTCAGTCGCGTTGGAAATTTGAGTAAAGTATAAACTTCAAATCGATTCAAAAAAGAATTTCGATGTTTTCGGCTCAGTACAATATATAACCCCTTTAGGAAAATGCAGTTTTCCCACCACAATTTAGATATTTTATTAACAGAGCATTAACAATAATTCGTTGGTATGACTATTTTATGGGCCATTTTTTCACTTTCCCATATATTTGGTTTGAGATTTCTAGCAATTATGTTGTTCTATGCTGATTTGAGCGATACTCTGAGTCCTGCCACTATCCCATGTAGTATGTGTTATCAAAAACATCGCGAAGCATCAAGTTCTAAATGTTCTCAAACGATATAATATGCGAAGAGAGTGATAAGAGTTATAAGAAATGTCTCTTCACACTGTTAGGTGGATTAAAAGCGTTTTTGCTTTACTTTTTTATTTCGGTTGTTTTGTTGATTTCTATAATTTATTCAGTTTATTCGAGATTTTATTCGTGCAAGACTAGAAACTGTTTTCATCCCACCTCTAGTTGGGTGCCTGCTTCTCGTGAGTTCTGCAAACTAATCTAATAGTGAAATGTGTAAGAAATGTCTCATCTCACTGCTAGGTGGATTAAATCGGTTTTGCTATTGAAATTGACAAAATGATAGTATCGCCCCTTTGGCGACTGTTTACTTTTTCGGTCTCACCTATCAGCATTGAAGTATCGCTCTTACGTATTTACATTTCTTATAAAAGAAATGTATAGAATTCGCTCAAACTTTCAAGATTTTTTCCTAGGTCCGGAGGGCCGAGTCTTATATATCAATCAACTCAGCTCGACGATTTGGGACAATGTCTGTGTGTGTATGTAACGGACAAACTCTCATTCGTGTTTCTCAGCAATGGCTGAACCGATCATATCCAAACCAATTTTATATGAAAGACCTATCAAACAGTAAGAACGCTATTAATTTGTTTTTGATTCTGATGTTTAGTTTCCAAGATATAAATGTTTGAATGTGTAAAAATGACGTTTTTGCAGTTTTTTTTAAATTCGCTGCCGAAATTGACAACATAGATTAACATTTTAGATATTTTGAGGCAGCTTATATGAATACCTTTCGAACAAGCTATAGATTGTTGAAATCGGACTATTATGAAAATAGATATTTAACATTAAATGCGGACGAAAGATTTTTATCATTTCCCATGGCCAGAAATGTGACCAAAAACATGTAATCTATTATTAACGCCAAAACGGCTTATTTTAGGTCAATAGTATCTTCGGAGAATTTAATGGAGGCAATATGTCCTTTCTTTTGGTATTGTGTTTTGCTGATTAATGTCCCTATGAGTGAGATATTTTCACAAATTTTCTTGGTAGTGATTATATCGAAAGTATGCCTTCAGCAAATTTGTAGCTCTTATTTTTGCGAATAACTTTACTGAAGACTTCAAATATCTATTTTGAATACTTTAAAAGTTATGGCTTGTTTGTGGATTACTCTTTGTCGCCTATTTATTGTTCAATATAGTAATAATCCATTGAAATAAGCCAAACATTATTTCGATAAATCGAATTTTGTATTTCATTTTTCTATCTACAACCGCTAGAAATAATCACCGAACACTTCCAGGTTGTCTGGAAGGAACTTGATAACGTATCAGTGCAAAAATGTTCACTTGTGCGAACCTTCTGACTGCAATTTTTTTAGCTTATAACCCCATCGGATCGATCTGAAACATATCGGAAAATGAAAAGCGAAATAAATAACTCCAAGCAACGGCGTAGCCAAGAGAAGGTTTTGGGGTTTAACACCATACAACCCCACCCCCCCCCCCTTACCGCACCCAAAACAAATATTGAATTGAAGTTGAAAATTAATTGATGCTGACTGATTTAATTCAATATTACAATAACAATTATCTGATCCGTACATTGATAACATTATGAGGAATTTTGATAAATTGTCGGAATGGGGTCCTGATATGTAACTGATCTATTGGTCTTGATTTCACAGTTGCTAATAGCATCAATATCAAATTCCTGCCTGAAAACATTCCAATAGAAAATTCCAGAGTTCTGTAATCAATCATAATCCTCAGATTTCTTTTCAAATTGAGCTCGCTTTTGTAGAGATGTACTGTAATAAGGGTCTTTATTTAATAGGACGTATAGTTAAAATTGATTTAATGTCTATGAAACATAGAACTGCTTACCAAAAAAATGCATAATTTTCAATATTTGTTTTAAATGTTTTTGCCTTTCTCATTCACTCTAAAATTCGTCAATCTAATCTCGACTTGGAGGGCCGAGTGTCATATGCCAATCGACTCAGTTCGTTGAGATTGGAAAATGTCTGTGTGGGTATGTGTGTATGTGGAAAAAATGTGACCTGTTTCTCAGAGATGGCTGGACCGATTTGCACAAAGTTAGTCTCAAATGAAAGGTACAACCTTCCCATCGCACAGTGGTCCCAAAGAGCAAAAAAGGGGGTTTTTTAGATTGCGTCAAAACGGTTGACTTTAGCAATATGGTGTCTTTGATAAAGTTTCTTGGAGTAGAGCTCCTCTTCTTTCTGTCTTATCAGATTAATGATTAATCCCCCTAATAGTGAGTTACGCAATTTATTTTCTCCAATAATTCAGATAGACAAATACTTACTTCAGCAAAGTTGTAGAGAAACTCGTTGCAAACATTTTACCCGAAGACTTCAACTCTATATCTTTTAAGGTTTTTGAGATATGGGACATTATTTGTAAAAGGCCCCTTAAAACAGTTTTTTCATCATAAGTTTTCTTCTAGATTTTTTCCATTATATAAATGTTCTAGAACATTGTTTGGACTATTAAACTGCATTACTTTGCCGAAGACGGAAACTTGCTATCGCTAGTATGTGTGGAGATATTCACGTTTTTTTTATTGAAAATAGCTCTTTTTCCAATGCCGATAACTTTTAAACGGGCAAAAACGAGCAAACCACTTTGTAAACAAATTAAAGTGCAAGAAAAGCACAACAAATGCAGGAAAAATCAGATCTCCCCAAGGCGGCCCTCTATGGAAATACTAGAGCCTAAGTTTGTCCATACTAGAGCTGTTCCGGCATTAAATACATCACCATATATTACTGTTAGTTTTTTTATTTCGATTATAGAGGTTTTAACCTTAAGGTCATTCGCCTCTTCGGGTTAGAAAAATCTCTTATGAAAAATTTCTAACCCTATGTGCGGGGTCGGGACTCGAACCCAGGTGCGCTGCGTACAAGGCAATCCATTTACCAACTACGCTACACCCATCCCCTACTGTTAGTTCGGAAATAAAGGGTTAAAGTCGTAATAATTATCCTTTCTTACTTTTGTAAGCATGTCTTGAGTAAATACCCAAGCAACCAAAAGTAGATATAAAGGAACTACATAAGCTTCTCGTTTTAAGTAATTTTGCAATACGTTTTATGTTCTAATAGCGGGTTAAGCAGTTCTCTTAACGCTTGAGCAGCTTGAAAGTTCCCTAAGAACTTTTTGTGAATTTTAAAGTGTGCTTTTTAAGTATTATCCGAACTTCTGTTTGCTTGTGTCAAAAGTTACAGTTGTTCAAAAACTCAATGCATACGCCTGACGCCGGAAACTGACAATTCCCTTGCGCCTACTTCATAACAATGGCGCACGTGCAACCAAACGGCGAGTAATCAATTGCATTTGATGACGGAATGAGCCAAACTTCAGCTCAAGTATTTCCATAGAGGGCCGCCTTGGGGAGATCTGATTTTTCCAGCATTTGTTGTGCTTTTCTTGCACTTTAATTTGTTTACAAATTGGTTTGCCCGTTTTTGCCCGTTTAAAAGTTATCGGCATTGGAAAAAGAGCTATTTTCAATAAAAAAACGTGAATATCTCCACACATACTAGCGATAGCAAGTTTCCATCTTCGGCAAAGTAATGCAGTTTAATAGTCCAAACAATGTTCTGGAACATTTATATAATAGAAAAAATCTAGAAGAAAACTTATGATAAAAAAAATGTTTTTAAGGGGCCTTTTATAAATAATGTCCCATATCTCAAAAACCTTAAAAGATAGAGAGTTGAAGTCTTCGGGTAAAATGTTTGCAACGAGTTTCTCTACAACTTTGCTGAAGTAAGTATTTGTCTATCTGAATTATTGGAGAAAATAAATTGCGTAACTCACTATTAGGGGGATTAATCATTAATCTGATAAGACAGAAAGAAGGGAAGTTTTACTCCAAGAAACTTTCTCAAAGACACTATATTGCTAAAGTCAACCGTTTTGACGCAATCTAAAAAAACCCCTTTTTTGCTCTTTGGGACCACTGTGCATCGGCTGATATTGATTTTTTTTATTGATTGGACTTCCGGTTCCGGAGTTACGAGTTGAAGAGTGCAATCACACAGCAAATTCCCATATAAACTGAAATGAAAAAATTTCAAAATCAAATTTGTATTTTTGATGCCAAATGGCTTTAAAATGCATGAAACATTGAGATTTGATGTAAACTTGAAAAAAATAATGATTTTGGTACATTTTTGCCTTTCTCATATAGAAAGGTTATGCAATCACTCTAAAAATCGTCAATCATACCGGCCCGGAAGGAGTATGCAGTGAGGGGTTGCTACTTTAAAATTAAAAATAGTTTAAAATTTCTTAACAAGTTGAAAATTTTCGGCAGGACCCGGACCTCCCGGATCTTTCTCCATGTTCTGCCGCTGGTTTCAAGCGATGTTTCAGTATCACATAGTATCTCAAGATCGTGGCTGTCGATCCATTGTATGTATGTGCAAATCATACTGAACATGTAATATTCATTTCC
This sequence comes from Topomyia yanbarensis, assembly GCF_030247195.1. Classification (NCBI taxonomy): domain Eukaryota; kingdom Metazoa; phylum Arthropoda; class Insecta; order Diptera; family Culicidae; genus Topomyia; species Topomyia yanbarensis. Next base: position 217,044,872 of record NC_080672.1, on the reverse strand, counting down.
ACCATTGTATTGAACATAACCAGCCATGGAATCGTAGTCTGGATAAATGAGAAAAGCACAATTGCACCACTAGGTGGATTAAAACAGGTTTTTATTTTGGGAATGCGTCGAGTTGAGACGAAAACGTAATATGATTAATAATGAGGATAACACTTTCCGAATGTAGAGAGAAATTTATGAAAAAAACGATTTCCATTCGACTCTAGCAGGTCCTGATCGATTTTGATGAGGATTTGATTTTTGTTGTATAATTGGTCATACATATTAGGGTGGGGCAAAATGATCGTTTTTTCAGCACAGCACTTTTTTGGTTCCTTTTGGGGTCTCAAACAACTGTGCAAAATTTGGGGTCGATTGGTGTTGACCCGGCGTAGCGCATTGCGCTTGAAATTTGTATGGAGATTAGTATGAGAAAACCTACATTTTTGCATTTTTTAATTCTTCCTTTAGTATGCAAACAAATAGATAGAAGTGTAGTCCAGGATATGCTGAACAACTTTACCGAAGGATGTATGATGTTAGAATGTCTCTCTCCATGTTATAGCTGTTCAAATTTCGATACATCGAATTAAATGCCAAAAATCATTTTTATTGCCAACACTGCCGGTGTACCAATGGTATTTCATATAGCATTCCAAAATAACATTATATATTTTAGTTTTATCACATTGATATGTTTGGATGAATTATTCAAAAGTCTTAGCTCAATTTCATGAGCGTAGGTAGTTGAGCAATGGGACGTAGTGAGGGGGGATGGGGGGAGGCTTTAATATGTAGAAATTCGAACTGAAATGTTGTCGATTTGGAATGTTCAGATGAATTATTTCAAAACATTTACACAATGTCCTACGCATAATAGTAACGATGAAATAAAACATACTGCCTCGCTTTGCCTTGACTTTTATCAATAGAAGTTACGTTGCAGACTGAATCAACTGATGTCGATTTGATATGTCAGAGGATTATATTTCTGTTTAATACGCATTATGATTTGATAGCATGCTCATTTCTATGCTGTTCGATCACGAGGCGTGAAGCTAATTTCTGGATTTCAACATGAAATCCACCAGATCCCTACAACAATTTTTGCTTCAGGTGATCTAACAGCATCGAAAGGAGCATCCCATCAATCATAGTGCCTATTAAACTGAAACATAATAAATGCAATCCTCTGACATATCAAATCGACATCAATTGATTCAGTCTGTAACGTAACTTCTATTGATAAAAGTCAAGGCAAAGGGATACAGCATGTTTTATTTCATCGTTACTATTATGCGTAGGACATTGTGTAATTGTTTTGAAATAATACATCTGAACATTCCAACTCGACAACATTTCAGTTCGAATTTCTACATATTAAAGTCCCCCCCCCCTCACTACGCCCCATTGCTCAACTACCTACGCTCATGAAATTGAGCTAAGGCTTTTGAATAATTCATCCAAACATATCAATGTGGTAAAACTAAAATATATAATGTTATTTAGGAATGCTATATGAAATACCATTGGTACACCGGCAGTGTTGGCAATAAAAATGATTTTTGGCATTTAATTCGATGTATCGAACTTTGAACAGCTATAACTTGGCTTAGAGACATTCTAACACCATACATCCTTCGGCAAAGTTGTTCAGTATATCCTGAACTATATTTCTATTTATTTGTTGGCGCACTACAGGAAGAATTGTAGTCTGTAGAATTAAAAATGCAAAAATGTAGGTTTTCCCATACTAATCTCCATACAAATTTCAATTGCAATGCGCTACGCCGGGTCAACACCAATCGACCCCAAATTTTGCACAGTTGTTTGGGACCCCAAAAAGAACCAAAAAAGTGCTGTGCTCGGTTGATGTGGCTATGATTACATTTTTCCATATAACAATGCATATGTATAGGTCAAATGTTCAAAAACAGTTATTTAAGGTCAAGATAGTATCATTTTGAAACCGCCAATTTCGGAGGTTTAGTATCTTCGATGAATTTTACAAAGTTTAAACAGCGCATCGTTTGATAAAATAATTTTGACGATATATCGTCCGAGAAGTATTTATGGTGAATTTTCTCAGGTTAATATTCATGACTACAATAAAGGCTCAACAAATTCGCTAAAGACATGAATTCTGTTACTATTTTCTGAAAAATTAATTCTGCATAATTTTAAAACTTTTGAAAAAAAATTACGGTTTCGGAATTATGCTGTTTGGACAGAAAGATCGATTTTCACCAAACCGAATTTCTGGCTACGCCGCTGACTTCTAGTAAGTAGAAACAAAGTCGTTCTATACTCGTTCACAAGAAACTTCTTCGAATGCTGAATATCTATTTTAATACATTGAAACCCCGATTTTATCAGCCAAATATGAACATATGTTTTATGAGCTCTACCAGACGAACAAGACTGAATTCGAGTAAATCCTTTCTTGAGCATGTTTTCCTTATCATAAAGATGGAAATATGCAAAAATAAAAAGTTCATCGTATTCAGAAATAGTTATCAGACTACATCAAGGGACGGGAAGAATATTTTAACAGCTTCAGTTTATTATAAAGAAAAAAATGCCCGATTTAGTCAATGTCTCCATTTTGTCAGCCTAAAATACATCATGAGACTGATAAAAATGGGTCTTTATTGTATGTATTATTCACTGTGTTTCACATTAATAGGTACATTTCATTTTTGGGGAATTTTTATTGCATCGAACTTCAACAATTTTTATGTAGTTTTCAAGGGGTAATTTAATAGACTTCTTCCAAAATTTGGCGAACCTGTTCCAATTCGTATACCAATTGATTGGTATACTTAAGGGTTTATATGTTGCAGATAGAGAAAATACTGAAATTTTCAGCTTTTTTCCTACACAATATTACGAAAGCTTATTGAACAATTTTTCCTAATAAGTTTGTGAAAACCGTGATTTTTTAATAAATAGTGACCATCGCTTCACAACGTAATCTATTTTTCAATGCTTGCGGTGTGCACGATCTCTTGAATTGCTGAACTGAAAATTATTGAATAGAAATTAATTTTTAGTATTCTTTACAGATTTAACTCGCCGCGCAGATAGCTCTGAATTAGACCCGCTGGTGTCCTAGGACGATTTCGCTAGATTTTCAGAGCACTGTGCACCCAGTGCATTAACGCAAGTGACGGAAGGTTATCGAAAAGTTTCGTGAAAATGAAAATTCCAGTAATGATGATGATTTTCCCAAACGGTTCGTTTTCGAGAGGTTTTTATTTGTTCTTTGGCATTAGGATTAGCGATAATAATTCAAATCAAGGATTCTACTGGGAAGTAACCTTTAGAAAAAGTTGATGTCGAAGTAAAATTTGGAACTATGCACGCATGCACTTCAGAGATTGCGTGATATCAGGAGCTGCGATTTCATTTCAACGCTTTTTTGTGAAAAGGGCGATACTTACAAATGTAAACATAAGGCTTTTTTCACACATGCGAATGAGGGATTTGAAACGCAACAAATTAACATAAAAATTTGGATTCTACGATATTGTTTTCTTAAACTACAGCAAAAACTACAACGGGCGAAACTGTATTTTTGTTTGGTTATTTAAAGTTTCACCCTCCACGCTCCACGCAAACAAACAGGGGGATAATTTTGCTAACAGTTTAGAGGTGAAACTGTTTTTTTTTCGTATTTTTTAGGATTATCAAGCTGATACCAGCTGTAAATAGTAACAATGATCGCTATTGAAAAAACCCGGACGAAATCGGTGGTGTAAAACGGTAGTTATTGTAAAAATATGTAAGGGCGATACTTCAATACTGATAGGTGGGACCGAAAAAGTAAACAATCGCCAAAGGGGCGATACTATCATTTTGTCAATTTCAATAGCATAAACATCATAACCCTCCGAGCTCTCGATCGAAGCAGTTCGTTTTCTGGTGCTGTGCATAAAGTGAACAAGAATAAATTGTCAGTGAAGGTCAACCATTGTTCGAGGCAGTCTTTGTTCGCCGGTGCCCAGGCTGGTGAAGTGAATACCAGAATAGCCGGAATCGCCGCTATATAAGCTAAGTATTTTTTTTTTCCTTTCATTTCCCTTTCCCCGATCGGTCTCTACTTCTGCCCTTTCCCCTGAATATAAGTTTCATCTCTCGTTTACACCACGTGTTATCCTCGTGCCTAAATGGCCGAGGGCGAAGTAACATTGGATGGGAATGATATTCCCATGGATATACCGGATAAACCCGAAATTACTCCCTCCCCTGATTCCCCCAGTCCTCCCCGTATTAAAACATACCCAGCCAGTTCGACTGGACCCTGGGTGGTGTATTTCCGGCCCAACACGAAATCGCCCAATATTCTAGAAATCTCACGGGAGCTGACTACCAACTACCCGTCCGTGGCTCAGATAACACGTGTTCGAGCTAATAAGATACGCGTTATAGTAAATGACCTCGACCAGGCAAACCAGATTGCTCGCAGCGAGCGTTTTACGAAGCAATTCAAAGTGTATGTGCCTTGTAAAGTTGTGGAGATCGATGGGGTCGTCGCCGAACCGGGTCTAAAGTGCGAAGACCTGTTGAAGTACGGGGTTGGCTGCTTTAAGGACCCTTCACTTCAAAAGGTGAAAATTCTGGAATGCAAGCAATTGTATTCCGCAAAAACTGAAGATGATAAGACAACTTATTCTCCGTCAGACTCGATTCGGGTGACTTTCTCCGGATCTGCTCTTCCCAACTATGTCCTCCTGGATAAGGTTCGCCTACCTGTTCGCCTGTTTGTACCGCGGGTAATGAACTGCAGCAATTGCAAGCAACTGGGCCACACAGCCACTTATTGTGGCAATAAAAAACGGTGCGGCAAATGCGAGGGAGAGCATGAGGATGACGCTTGCGGTGGAGAAACTGAGAAGTGTATTTACTGCGGGGGCCCTCCGCATGCTCTTAAGTCATGCCCGGCGTACAAACAGCGCGGGGATAAAATTAAGCGCTCCCTTAAGGATCGCTCGAGGCACTCTTATGCAGAAATGCTAAAGAATGCTTCGCCATCTGTCCCTTCCGAAAATTCCTTTGCTCTTTTGGCTGGCGTTGAGCAAGAATCTGACGACCCACAAGAGGGAACATCATTGGTTAACCCAGGGGAATCCAGGAAGAGGAGAAATCTAGCCTCCCCTACATTGCCTCGTAAGGGTGCCAAGGTGTCGTCCACTCAGAGTGCGCCAACCGCAATCAATAAATCCAACGGAAGTGATGCACAAAAGCCGAAGCAATTTGCTCCAGGACTTGGAAATATTAATTCTAACAAGGAGTACCCACCACTTCCAGGGACACCAAAAACCCCAAGTGTCCCCTTTTTTCAAACAGATACTCAGTCCAGTAGCGGACTAATGAAATTTTCTGACATAGTGGACTTAATTTTCACAGCTTTCAATGTTACTGATCCTCTTAAAAGCCTTCTGATACGTTTTCTCCCTATAGTGCAAACATTTTTGAAGCAGTTGACTACTAAATGGCCCCTCCTTGCAGCGATCGTATCCTTCGATGGCTAAGTCATCGAACGAGGTCACCGATTCGATCACTGTTCTACAGTGGAACAGCAGAAGTATCCTCCCGAAAATCGATTCCTTTAAATTTTTACTAAATAGTTTAAAATGTGATGCTTTCGCATTATGTGAAACTTGGTTAACTTCCGATGTAAATCTCAACTTCCACGACTTTAATATAATTCGTCTGGATCGAGAAAACCCCTATGGAGGAGTACTTTTGGGGATCAAAAAGTGCTATTCTTTCAACCGAATTAACCTCCCTTCGACACCAGGCATTGAAATTGTCGCTTGTCAAGTTTTAATCAAAGGTAAAGACCTTTGCATTGCTTCCATCTACATTCCTCCTAGAGCCTCGGTAGGGCACCGAACGCTTTGTAATATCACGGAATCCTTACCGGCACCGCGGCTAGTTCTGGGAGACTTTAACTCGCACGGTACGGTATGGGGCTGTCTTCATGATGATAATAGATCAACATTAATCCAAGATCTTTGCGATAATTTCAACATGACCATCTTAAACACGGGAGAAATGACGCGGATTCCTACACCACCAGCACGCGCAAGCGCGTTGGATTTATCTCTATGCTCGACTTCGCTACAGTTAGATTGCACGTGGAAGGTGATCCCTGATCCCCACGGTAGCGACCATTTGCCTATCGTGATTTCAATTGCTAACGGTTCAAGACCATCGGAAACAATCAATGTCTCGTATGACCTCACACGGAACATTGATTGGAAGAGTTACGCGACCGCGATATCCGTTAAAATCGAATCCACTCAACAACTTCCTCCGGAGGAAGAGTACAGGTTTTTGGCTGGCTTGATTCTCGACAGTGCGAATCAAGCTCAGACTAAACCAGTACCCAGCGCGAATACCCATGGACGGTCTCCCACCCCGTGGTGGGATAAAGAGTGCTCAGAGCTGTACGCGGAAAAGTCCACTGCATATAAGGCCTTCCGGGAAGACGGGTTACCCGCTAGCTATCTACAGTACGCGTCGTTAGAAAGGCGAATGAAGAGTCTAATGAAAGCCAAAAAACGTAGTTATTGGCGCCGGTTCGTCGACGGGTTAACGAGAGAAACAGCGATGAGCACTCTTTGGGGTACGGCTCGACGTATGCGTAACCGTAATAGTACCAACGAGAACGTGGAATATTCAAACCGTTGGATATTTGCTTTCGCCAAGAAGATCTGTCCGGACTCTGTCCCGGTACAGAAAACGTACCGCGCCGCGTCTCCTCACGATACCGCGAACGAAACACCGTTTTCGATGGTGGAGTTCTCACCTGCTCTCTTATAATGCAACAATAACGCCCCAGGGTTAGACAGAATCAAATTCAACTTGCTGAAGAATCTACCTGACACTGCAAAAAGGCGCTTGTTGAATTTATTTAACAAGTTTCTTGAGGGTAACATTGTCCCTCATGACTGGAGGCAAGTGAAGGTCATCGCCATCCAAAAACCAGGAAAACCAGCCTCCGACCACAATTCATATCGGCCGATTGCAATGCTGTCCTGTATTCGGAAGTTGTTCGAGAAAATGATCTTGTTTCGCCTCGACAATTGGGTTGAAGCAAATGGCTTACTGTCAGATACACAATTTGGTTTCCGCAAAGGCAAAGGGACGAACGATTGCCTTGCGTTGCTTTCTACAGAAATCCAAATGGCCTATGCTAACAAAGAGCAGATGGCATCAGTCTTCTTGGATATTAAGGGGGCTTTTGACTCAGTTTCTATCAACATTCTGTCAGAGAAGCTGCACCAGCATGGTCTTTCGCCAATTTTAAATAACTTTTTGCTAAACCTGTTGTCTGAAAAGCACATGCACTTTTCGCATGGCGATTTAACAACATCGCGATTTAGCTACATGGGTCTTCCCCAGGGCTCATGTCTAAGTCCCCTGCTCTACAATTTCTACGTGAATGACATTGACGATTGTCTTGCCAATTCATGCACGCTAAGGCAACTTGCAGACGACGGCGTAGTCTCTGTTACAGGGCCCAAAGCTGCCGATTTGCAAGGACCATTACAAAATACCTTGGACAATTTGTCTGCTTGGGCTCTTCAGCTGGGTATTGAGTTTTCCACGGAGAAAACTGAGTTGGTTGTTTTTTCTAGGAAGCGTGAGCCGGCGCAACTCCAGCTTCTATTAATGGGTGCAACGATCAACCAGGTTTTCACATTTAAATATCTCGGGGTCTGGTTCGACTCTAAAGGTACCTGGGGATGTCACATTAGGTATCTGAAACAGAAATGCCAACAAAGGATCAATTTTCTCCGAACAATAACTGGAACATGGTGGGGTGCTCACCCAGGAGACCTGATCAGGTTGTACCAAACAACGATATTGTCGGTGATGGAGTACGGGTGTTTCTGTTTCCGCTCCGCTGCGAACATACACTTCATCAAACTGGAGAGAATCCAGTATCGTTGCTTGCGCATTGCCTTGGGTTGCATGCACTCGACCCATACGATGAGTCTCGAAGTGCTGGCGGGAGTTCTTCCGCTAAAAAATCGATTTTGGGAACTCTCATATCGATTGCTCATCCGATGCGACATTCTGAATCCGTTGGTAATTCAAAATTTCGAGAGGATCGTCGAGCTTAATTCTCAAACCCGTTTTATGTCCTTGTACTTCGACTACATGGCACAGAGCATCAATCCTTCTTCGTACAATCCCAACCGTGTCCGTTTCCTAGATACTTCTGATTCTACTGTATTCTTCGACACATCCATGAAGGAAGAGATTCGTGAAATCCCGGACCATATACGCCCGCAAGTGATCCCCAATATATTTTATAATAAATTCCGAGAAGTCGACTGTGACAAAATGTTCTACACTGACGGATCAAATCTCGATGGGTCCACTGGCTTCGGTATCTTCAACAATACTATCACCGCTTCATTCAAGCTCAATGATCCCGCTTCAGTTTACGTCGCAGAGTTAGCTGCAATTCAGTACACCCTTGGGATCATCGACACTCTGCCCACAGATCACTACTTCATCATTTCGGACAGCCTCAGCTCTATCGAGGCTCTTCGTGCGATGAAGCCCAAAAAGCAATTCCCATATTTCCTGGGGAAGATACGGGAGTCCTTGAGTACGTTATCTGAAAAATCTTATCAAATTACCTTTGTTTGGGTCCCCTCTCATTGCTCTATCCCGGGCAATGAAAAGGCCGACTCATTAGCAAAGGTGGGCGCATTAAATGGTGACATATACGAAAGACCAATCTGCTTCAACGAATTTTTTAGTATTTGTCGTCAGAGGACACTCAACAGTTGGCAAACCTCGTGGAGCAATGGTGAACTTGGACGATGGCTACATTCCATTATCCCAAAGGTATCAACGAAGCCTTGGTTCAGGGGGATCGATGTGGGTCGGGATTTTATTCGTGTAATGTCCCGACTTATGTCCAACCACTACACCTTGGATGCGCATCTGCGGCGTATTGGGCTTGCGGAGAGTAGTCTGTGCGCTTGTGACGAGGGCTATCACGACATCGAGCACGTTGTCTGGGTATGCGCCGGGTACTTGGACGCCAGGTCTCAGTTAAAGGATTCCCTTCGGGCCCGAGGTAGACCACCCAATGTCCCAGTCCGAGATATACTGGCAAATCGTGATTTCCCCTATATGTCCCTTATTTATACTTTCATAAAAACGACAAATATCCCAATTTAGTCCCTCTCTTTTTATTTCTCGTTTTAGAAGCTTTCTCTTGCCTTGTGGGACCGATCAGCTCCAGACTGCAACTATGTGACCGCCGTCGCACTTACCACTACGGAAACTGAAGCGAGAGCGACTCAAGGTCCGATGACTTTTGAAGGATTCCCCGCGGGTCCGAAGAATACCATCCGCCAATCCGACCTACTAGACTGAGGCGGTAATCTTTCGCTGATCTCCCGTTTGAGCGAAAGTTGCAAGTTTTGCTCTTCTCTCCCGGTCACCATCTACGCTTTCTCTCCCTGTCCTTGATACAACTGCTTCTACAGCCCCCCTCTGAATATCTTGACCAAGCATAAGTCTCCGCTAAAAAAGTTCAAATTTGTATTCTGTATTCCTAGCTTTAAGATAGTTGTAATTTTACCTCTTTGTTAAAACTATTGTCCCCCATCTTGTAAATAGAACTGTATCCCTAGTCTTAAAACACCTGCGAATTTTCTCATAAATATTTGTTCCCCCTTTTGTGTACCAAACTATATTGTTAGTTTTAAGATAACTGTAAATATTTCCTAAAAATTATTACTATGGAATTCCTTGTTTTAAAAATTTTTTCATAAAAAAAATCTTTCGCCCCCTCTCTTGTATATAGAATCTTATTTCTAGTCTTAAGATAGCTGTAAAATTTTTCTTTTTTAAAAAAATATTTCAACATTGTAACCTCCTAGTTTTAAAATATACAAAATGTAAAAACAAAAGAATTTGGCACCGCCAAGCTATCGCATTTGTGCCTATCAAATAAACGAAATGAATAAAAAAAAAAAAAAATAGCATAAACAAATTTTAATTTAATAATTTCAAATACTTTTTGAAGTTTTGGGTTTCGATCACTGAATCATGCAATCTAGGATGTAAAAAACACAATGATTCTTGAATAGGAAATAAAACCAAGTCTTGAAATATTCACTGTTGACTTTCTTTGAATGGTGTCACTGCTAGTATCGCCCTTTTCAAGAAAAAGCGTTGATTTCATAGTTCTCAGTCGCGCTGGAAATTTGAGTAAAGCATAAACTTCAAATCGATTAAAAAAATCGATTTTTTGGCTCAGTACAATATATAAACCCTTTAGGAAAATTCAGTTTTCCCACCACGATTTAGATATTTTATTAACAGATTCATTTGTATGTCTAATTTATGTACCATTTTTTGCTTTCCCATTGATTTGGTTTGAGATTTCTAGCACTGATGTTGATGATGATGATTTGAGCGATTCTCTTTGTCGTGCCACTATCCCATGTAGTATGTGTTATATAATATCCGAAGAGAGTGATAAGAGTTATAAGGAATGTCTCATCACACTGTTAGGTTGATTAAAAGCGTTTTTACAATAACTTCCGTTTTACACCACCGATTTCGTCCGGGTTTTTTCAATAGCGATCATTGTTACTATTTACTGCTGGTATCAGCTTAATAATCCTAAAAATAACCAGCCTCTAAACTGCTAGCTAAAAAAGTATCGGCCTGTTTGTTTGCATGGAGCGTGGAGGGCGAAACTTTAAATAAACAATCAAAAATACAGTTTCGCCCGTTGTATTTTTTGCTGTAGTTTAAGAAAGCAATATCGTAGAATCCAAATTTTTAGGTTGATTTGTTGCGTTTCAAAGCCCTCATTCGCATGTATGAAAAAGCCTTATGTTTACATTTGTAAGTATCGCCCTTTTCATAGTTCCAAATCTTACTTCGACATCGACTTTTTTCTGAAGGTGACTTCCCAGTAGTATCCTTGATTTGAATTATTATCGCTAATCCTAATGCCAAAGAACAAATAAAAACTTCTCGAAAACGAACCGTTTGGGAAAATCATCATCATTACTGGAATTTTCATTTTCACGAAACTTTTCGATAACCTTCCGTCACTTGCGTTAATGCACTGGGTGCACAGTGCTCTGCAAATCTAGCGAAATCGTCTTAGGGTACAAGGGGGTCTAATTCAGAGCTATCTGCGCGGCGAGTTAAATCTGTAAAGAATACTAAAATTTAATTTCTAGTCCATAATTTTCAATTTAGCAATTCGAGAGATCGTGCTCACCGCAAGCCATGAAAAATAGACTACGTTGTGAAGCGATGGTCACTATTTATTAAAAAATCACGGTTAAATAAAAAATAAAACTATTAAAAAAATTCAAATAGTTTATAATTTTCACAAACTTATTAAGAAAAATTGTTTAATAAGCTTTCGTAATATTGTTTAGGAAAGAAGCTGAAAATTTCAGTATTTTCTTTATCTGCAACATATAAACGCTTCAGTATACCAATCAATTGGTATACGAATTGGAACAGGTTCACCAAATTTTGGAAGAAGTTTATAAAATAACTCCTTGAAAACTACCTAAAAATTGTTGTAGTTCGATGCAATAAAATAAATCTCCAAAAATGGAAAGTACATAACAATGTGGAACACAGTGAATAATACATACAATAAAGACTCGTTTTTATCAGTCTCGTGGTGTATTTTAGGCTGACAAAATGGGGACATTGACTAAATCGGGCAATTTTATTTTTCTTTATAATAAACTGAAGCTGTTAAAATATTCTTCCGGTCCATTGGTGTAGTCTGATAACTATTTCTGATTATTTAATATATATTTCTTTTAAAGGGGTTTTTCAGCGTAAAATTGAAAAAAAGATGAACTTTTTATTTTAGCATATTTCCTTCTTTATGATAAGGAAAACATGCTCAAGAAAGGATTTACTCGAATTCTGTCTTGTTCGTCTGCTAGAACCCATCAAACATATGTTCATATTTGGCTGATAAAATCAGGGTTTCAATGTATTATAATAGATATTCAGCATTCGAGGAAATTTTTTGTGAACGAGTGTAGAACGACTTACTTGAAGTCAGCGGCGTAGCCAGAAATTCGGTTTGGTGGGGGTTTGGTGAAAATCGAACTTACTGTCCAAACGCGGTGCCGGTAAGGATTCCGTGATATTACAAAGCGTTCGGTGCCCTACCGAGGCTCTAGGAGGAATGTAGATGGAAGCAATGCAAAGGTCTTTACCTTTGATTAAAACTTGACAAGCGACAATTTCAATGCCTGGTGTCGAAGGGAGGTTAATTCGGTTGAAAGAATAGCACTTTTTGATCCCCAAAAGTACTCCTCCATAGGGGTTTTCTCGATCCAGACGAATTATATTAAAGTCGTGGAAGTTGAGATTTATATCGGAAGTTAACCAAGTTTCACATAATGCGAAAGCATCACATTTTAAACTATTTAGTAAAAATTTAAAGGAATCGATTTTCGGGAGGATACTTCTGCTGTTCCACTGTAGAACAGTGATCGAATCGGTGCCCTCGTTCGATGACTTAGCCATCGAAGGATACGATCGCTGCAAGGAGGGGCTATTTAGTAGTCAAGTGCTTCAAAAATGTTTGCACTATAGGGAGAAAACGTATCAGAAGGCTTTTAAGAGGATCAGTAACATTGAAAGCTGTGAAAATTAAGTCCACTATGTCAGAAAATTTCATTAGTCCGCTACTGGACTGAGTATCTGTTTGAAAAAAGGGGACACTTGGGGTTTTTGGTGTCCCTGGAAGTGGTGGGTACTCCTTGTTAGAATTAATATTTCCAAGTCCTGGAGCAAATTGCTTCGGCTGTAGTGCATCACTTCCGTTGGATTTATTGATTGTAGTTGGCGCACTCTGAGTGGACGACACCTTGGCACCCTTTCGAGGCAATGTAGGGGAGGCTGGATTTCTCCTCTTCCTGGATTCCCCTGGGTTAACCAAAGATGTTCCCTCTCGTGGGTCGTCAGATTCTTGCTCAACGTTAGCCAAACCAGCATAGGGATTTTCGGACAGGACAGATGGCGAAGCATTCTTTAGCATTTCTGCATAAGAACGCCTTGAGCGTTCCTTAAGGGAGCGCTTAATTTTATCCCCGCAGCTGCTTGTACGCAGGACATGATTTAAGAGCATGTGAAGGGCCCCCGCAGCAAATACACTTTTCAGTTTCTTTGTCGCAAGAGTCATCCTCATGCTCTCCTTCGCATTTGCCGCATCGTTTCTTATTTCCACAATATGTGGTTGTGTGGCCCAACTGCTTGCAATTGCTGCAGCTCATGACCCGCGGTACAAACTGGTAGGCGAACCTTGTCAAGGAGGATGTAGATGGGAAGAGAGGACCCGGCGAATGTCACCCGAAGCGAGCCTGATAGAGAGTAGGTAGTCTTACCTCCCTCGGTGTTTGCGGTATACAATTGTTTGCATTCTAAGATCTTAATCTGTTCGAGAACCCTGAGTGAGGAAAAATGTACAAAAACCCCAATGTCTCAGAGAACGGGTTTGGGCTGCCATCATCCGACCCGCTAAAAACCACTGCTCTTGCCCAGAACCTGATTCCTCCCCGGCACTACCTTACGGCATTACTTCGGAGAGGGGTTTCTATGTGCATAGCACACACTCTAATTCAACTACTTACTAGTTCGTTTCTTCCGCAGGGTTACAGCCCCACTCCTCTACACACCACCAATTCTCTACCATCCACACAGACTGGCAAGTTTTGCATGGCAGTCGGAAAGCTGGCTGTCAGTCGAGGCTTAGTACTCCTCCCCTACGAGTACAGCCTGGGCGGCAAACTTCAGACTGTCTAATTCACCGAGCCCTTCGGCTCCCTTGTGCCAGTTAGCACCGCAACTCCCTTCTCGCACCATTCAGCGCCGTTTACTCATTGAGCACCAGACTTGTTCGCGAACTACTCGGTCTAGTCCCCGACGACGGATCTAGCCTACTCCGACGGAGAATTCCCCGGCGAGAGAAGTTCTCCCGAAACCGAGCCAACCAACCAGAGGTCAGTTCGGCGATTCCGGTGGAGCAGAGCGTCCGGTTCGCTGATGCCCCGACGAACTGCGACTGGTGGTATTTCGTCGCGGTCTACTCAGTCTAGTCCCCGGCGGTGGATCTAGCTTACGCCGACGGAGAGTTCCCCGGCGAAGGAGGCTCTCCCGATACCGATTCTTCTTTTGTTTTAGCACCACAATTTCTTGAGCTGCATTTCTCCGCTGATAGCATTCCACGTCCTCCGCCAGGGTAATGCAGATGGGGATCATCCCGGCGATACCGCATACTGCCTCCGACGATATTGTTCTGTAGGCACTCGCGACTCGTACGGCCATCAGTCGGAATGTCCTGTTTAGCTTTTCACGGTTCCCCTTGGTTTTCAGCGCAGCACCAGGCAGGAACCCCATATCGGAGTAACGATGACGAAACAGTAGATAGCAGACGTCTTGTGCTGCTTCTCGGACCGCCGACGATTGGCATGATTCTCGCTATTGCGTTAATTGCCTTCGCAGACTTCACAGGCGTGATCAACGTGGTTGTTGAAGCTCAACCGATCGTCGATTATAACTCCCAATTGCTTCAATGTACGTTTCGATGCAATCACGTGCCCTCCGACGTCGATCTGCATCCGTTGAACCGATCTGCAGTTGCTGACCAGCAACATCTCCGTCTTGTGGTGAGCTATTTGCAGCTTGACCCCGTTCATCCAGCTCTCGATCGCGTCTATTGTCTCCATCACCGACACCTCCACTTCTTCGAGTGTCTCACCCATCACCGTTAGTGACACGTCGTCCGCAAAACCTACGATTTTCACTTTCCTAGGCAGCTGCAGCGTTAAGACCCCATCGTACATCCCGTTCCAAAGGGTTGGACCGAGAATGGAGCCCTGAGGAACGCCCGCTGTGACACGCAATGACTGCTGTCCTGCGCTCGTCTCGTACAGCAGCACTCTGCTCTGAAAGTAGCTCTTCAGGATCTGACACAGATAGTCGGGAACCCTCATTCTATGCAGCGCTGCAGCGATGGCTTCCCAGCTGGCACTGTTGAACGCGTTCTTCACATCTATCGTGACCACAGCGCAGTATCGATCTCCTCTTCGCTTCTGTTTAGATGACTTCTCAGCACTCTCGACCACTATCCGAATTGCATCCACTGTCGATGCTCCTTTGCGGAAACCGAACTGCATCTTGGACAGTCCGCGCTCACCTTCCGTGAATTTCGTCAACCTGTTAAGAATGATCCTTTCCAGGAGTTTTCCGAGTGTATCCAGCAGGCATATGGGCCTGTACGAGGTCGGGTCGCCAGGTGGCTTCTCTGGCTTCGGCAGCAACACTAGCTTCTGGACCTTTCACATTTCGGGGAAGTTGCCTTCATTTAGGCACTTCTGCATCACTATCCTGAACATGTCCGGATATGCCAGGATCGCAGCTTTCAGTACCACGTTTGGTATTCCATCCGGACCAGGCGCTTTCTTTGATTTTAGGCGCTTCGATGCTTCTGCTAGCTCGTCGTTAGTCACTTGCCGATCCGTGCTTGTTCCTTCTTCGCCGTACGGTGTCGGTGGCCATATAGTTGGATCGTGCTTCGGGAAAAGACCCTCGACGATTATTTTCAGCTTGCTCGGACACATTTCGGCTGGCGTCGTCGGACTCTTCATTTTCGCCATCACGACTCGGTATGCGTCACCCCAGGGATTGGCGTCTACTTCTCGGCATAGCTCCTTGTGGCACTCTGACTTGCCAAGTCTGATCTCCCGTTTTAAAGCGGCCCTAGCTTCCCGAAACGCTGCCTTACGCTCTTCTCTATCTGGTTCCGACCTGGCTCTTTGGGCCCGCCTTCTGGCTCTGAGACAAGCAGCGCGTAACGTACTAAGCGTCTCGTTCCACCAGTAAGCTGGACGCCGTTTGTTGCGTGGTTCCAGTTTTCGCGGCATTGTGGCGTCACAAGCCGCCACAATCCTTCTTGTTAGGTCAGCCGCATCCATGTTCTCGGTCCCGCCGTTCGGCTGAAGTGCCTCAACAAAGAGGTCTTTGTTGAAATGTGCTAACAGAGCCTTCATTGCACAATCGTACGTCTAGCTTCGCTAGAGCTTCCTGCAGGATACACCCTCTTGTGTTGGTTACTCTACTGCCCCATTCCACAGCCCAGGTGTTGAAGTCACCACCAATGACTACCGGCTTCCGATCGATCAACTGCTCGGTTAACTGCTCCAGCATTAGGCTGAGCTGCTCTACTGTCCACCTTGGGGGAGCGTAGCAGCTACATACGAAGATGCCGTTGATTTTGGCTATCACGAAACCCTCGTATGAACGTTCTAGCACTTCTTGGATGGGGAATCTTCCCATCACTTGTATCACAGCGGTTCCTGATCTATCCGCCACCCAGTTAACGTTATTAGGGGGGACTTGATAAGGCTCTACGATCAAAGCGACATCGCACATAGTTTCTGTCGTAGACTGCCACAACAGTTGCTGTGCGGTATCACAGTGATTCAGGTTTATCTGGGTCACCTCCATCAGCGTTGGCCTGCAGTCGCCTTCTTATAGGCTGGGCACCCGTCTGATGGTCGTTTCCTTCCGCTGGGGTGCAAAGCAAGCACTTCGGCCTCTGCGTGCAGTCTCTCGCAAAATGGCCCGTCTCTCCGCATTTCCAGCACATCCCGGATCTGTCCGGGCCTTTGCAAGCCCCTGCTAAATGTCCAAAGCCTGAATATTTGAAGCATTTCTCCGCTTGTTTATTTACTCGTGGGGCGGCTCTCAGTAGGCATCTCGACCATCCAACTGTAACTTTACCTACCTCCAGCACCTTGTTTGCAGCGGTTACCGGTAAACGAATCATCGCTGTCTGCGTTCCTCCGTATCTTTTCCTTAACCGGATCGTCATGTGCACCTCGCCCAGTTTGCACTGCTGCTTCATAGCACCTCTCAGCTCGTCTTCCGTCGTTATTTCGTCGAGGTCCTTGCACATTACCATCTCCGGGCTTGAGGCTTCTGCCTTTCCACCCATTGATTTAGTTATAGTCTCCTGCAAGGCAAGGAGCTACTAGTCGTAGTATTCTTCTTCAGCTCGAGGAGCATCTAATTTTTTTGGGTACGCCTGACTCTTAATACGTTTTCCCCCAAATCTTTCAGCTCCGGGTCCTCTCTGACCTTTTTGAGCAGTGCTGCGAACGTAGTCTCGTCATTTGCGTTGACGAGCACGGCTTCTCCCTTAGGCGCCTTCTGACGAGCCGACGGTTCTGATTTCCTCTTCTGCTCCCCTTTTCGCTCTTCTTTCTTTTTTTTGCTGTTTCCCGCGTTTCTCCTTCCGACCTACAACGGTACTCCAGCTTTCACCCTGTAAGGTGGCGTCCTTTCTTTCGGCAGCAACAGTGTCCTCGAGCGTCTGCCTCTTTGACCCGCCTGGTCTTTCGTCTCCTGGCGAGGATCTTGTCCTCTTTGGAGTTATGGGAACTGGCGTGTTCTTCACTCCAATCTGCCTCTCCTTACCCTGTTTCGGAGGGGCTAGGAGGATAGTGGCCTTAGCCGACGCCGATGCTCGCTCAGCTGAATCTGCCCTCTGCGTTGCCGTATCGTACTCTTTTACGCAGACAGTAGCGCCTTCTGGATTTTGATGACCATCTCCTTAATGTCTTTGTGGACATTGTTTCTCGTGTCCACGAACTTGTGGAGCTCCTCCACCAAGTGCCTCGCTACCACTACCTTTGGCGTTTGTGGGGTGTAGCTCATTCCGCTCTGCTCCGGCTGTTTTTGTTGCTGCTGTTGCTGTTGTTTCGGCTTCCCCTCCTCCTGCTCTTGCTGGATGACTTCAGCTACTATTGGTGGTGGGGACCTCACCAACCCACCTCTGGCAAACCTATTCACCGTGCCTGCTCCATTTATATCGGTTGCTTGTTTTTTCTCCATTTTATCGGGTCCCAACTCCGGGCTGCTATCTCTACTCGCTGCACATAGTCGCCTCTCGCGATCCCATGATTATCTATGCTGCCAAAAAGCAGTAGTGAGGTCATGCAAGGGTTGACACTATCCTTCATGAGGAGTAGTGTTCAGAGCCGGATCGGCGTAAATCGGGAATACTTCAACCGAATCTAGTACCACCAACCAAATGATGGCGAGTTTTGAACGTACCCGGAGAACTGCCAGGGTTTTGTTGGGGCGGAGGCAGCCATGCTGTTAGCCCACTCGCCATTTCAAGTCGGTGTCATCCTTCCTTACTCAGGGAGTAGAACAGCACGCCTGTCAGCCCAAAGTCGCCATCCTATTCGTCATCCGTGTCCTGTCCGTTGCCGTTCGCCATGGCCAGTATACCATAATCAGGATGTTATCTGCGTTGATCCTGATGTGCCGGTTGGCACTCCGGTTGGGCTAGGGTGCTTTTATTGGCTAGATCTTAGATTATTGGAATCTTGGGATCTTAGCAGAAGCGGCACAGACTCGCTTCGTCGGAGCTGCTTTCGGAGTTATGGCTTTTTTTAGAGGTTAAGAAGAGCCCAATCTTAGCCCCACCATATCCTAGCAAAGCTCCCCAACTCACAGTAGGGCCGTGGGTGGGGGGGGGGGGGGGTTCGTTAGGACCATAGACTCCTGTCCTTCCTGTCCCTGCTGCCCCCGGTGTGTGTGTGTGTGTGTGTGCGTGTGTGTCTGTGTGTGTATGTAACGAACAAACTCGCATTCGTGTTTCTCAGCAATGGCTGAACCGTTCTTATCCAAACCAATTTTAAATGAAAGACCTATCAAACAGTAAAAACGTTATTAATTTGTTTTTGATTCTGATGTTTAGTTTCCAAGATATGAATGTTTGAATGCGTAAAAAAATTAAAATTATCTGCCGAAATTGACAACGTAGATGTAGACAATGGGTAATCACCGCTTTCGAATGTTCGATGATGGTTATCGACGTTTTTCGGCGAAATAAAAACACCAACGTATTGGCAGATCGTCCGGCCGTTTCGAGCTACTCCTGGCTTTCACTAATCTTCTGCGGACACTAAAACATATATTTGTCAATAGTAATTCTTCACAACTTAAAATCTAACTTACAATCTTCAATCCTCGTTACACTAGCACTATCTCTGTTTCTAATTTCTACTGTCACTTTTGGATCTCAATTTTTGGATAATAGGGTTGTAAGCCGTTTTAAATGTAATAATGTTTGTTAACTACATTTTCGTCTCCTTTAATTTTAATGTGAATAGTTTCAGCTGTTAATGTAGTGCTGCTGTGTGTCATCTTATCTAAAATTTTTGTCTTGTTGAAATTATAAACATGTCCATTTTCTATACTGTGTTGAGTCAAGCCAGTTCCTCCTATTCTTTTCGTTCTAACATCGTATTTATGTTGCTCTATTCTTTTACATAGAAACTGGCTTGTTTAACCTACATAAGATTTATGGCATTGACCGCATGGTATCTCGTACACTACATTCGTATTTTTGTCTTTCGTTATCTTATCTTTAGTTCTTGTAAACAGTTCGTCTTTTACTTTGTTTATTGGTCTAAATGCAACATCTATTTCAAATTGTCTTAAGTATTTCGACAATTTCTCTCCCAAACCTGCCACGTATGGAATTGTCGCGAACTTTTTCTTCGCATTATCTTTCTCTCTTTCTAAACTGTTGTACATTTTCTAATAAACGTTTAGGATAGTTATTATTTTTAAACATAAGTTTGACTGTTTCTAAAATATTTTGCCTATATTTAACATGACTTAATTTCAATGCTCTGTCTACCAATGCTATTATAGTATTTTTCTTATGAGTGAAAGGGCTAACCGATTTAAAGTCCAGGTATCTTCCATTCGGGTCCTTCGGAAACCACTCCGTAGTGATTTCGTCTTTTTCTCGTCGTAGAACCGTATCCAAGAACTTCAGTTTTCCTTCCACCTCCATTTCTACTGTAAACTGCAGCCTCGAATGAAAGCTATTGAATGCACAAACAAGTTCATTCACATGCGCTGCTTCACCACACACCAGACAATCGTCAACGTAGCGTCTGAAGAACACTTGCATGATCCCCCTTTTATCTAAATCAATCAATGCAGCTTGCTCAATCCGTTCCAGTACTATAGTAGCCAATATAGTACTGGAACGGATTGAGCAAGCTGGCAAGCAAGCTGGGGGTAAAGGGGAGCCCATTGGAATGCCAAATTTCTGCTTGTAGAATTTCCCTCTATGTTGAAAAAGGGTCGATTCTAAAACAATCTGCAGCATTTCAAAAAAACTCGTTTCGTCTATATCGGTGATCTTACTTATTTCGTCCCAACGCAACTTTACCGATTCTAGTGCATAGTCCGCTGGTACATTCGTGAATAATGAAACCACATCTAAAGAGAACAAAATAGAGTCTGATCTCAGTTTTTGTTTCCGCATATCTTCAACGAACTCAAAACTATTGGCAATGTGGTGCTCTGTTTGCCCTACTATACCATTCAGTATGTCGGAAAGGTACCTTGCTATTTTGTATGTGGCTGTTCCAACCGTCGAAACTATGATTCTGAGCGGTCTTCCTTCCTTGTGTGTTTTAGGAAGTCCACACACATGTGGAGGGTTGCAGTTGAAGATCTTGAGTTTATCCTTCTGAGCCCGTTCAATATAACAATAATCGACAGATTAACAGTAAATACTCAGGAACCGTTTATGAGTCACAACGGTCCTTTTTGAAACTAGAGATGAAATTGGCTAAGCTGAAAAACAGAAAATTGTTTCTGCTAAACTGCCGGAGACTTAAGCTCATTCCACCGTTCCTAAATTTCTCCATACATGTGAACGTGGAAAACGAACAGTCAGATGTTGAAATGAACAAAACCGTGAACAGTTTCAAACAAAAAAGGGCTCTCTGTTTTGATTTCGGACACGATACGGAGTATCGTCAAAACACAAGCAGACTATGCACTAGAATCGGTAAAGTTGCGTTGGGACGAAATAAGTAAGATCACCGATATAGACGAAACGAGTTTTTTTGAAATGCTGCAGATTGTTTTAGAATCGACCTTTTTTCAACATAGAGGGAAATTCTACAAGCAAAAATTTGGTATTCCAATGGGCTCCCCTTTACCCCCAGCAGTAGCCAATATAGTACTGGAACGGATTGAGCAAGCTGCATTAGATGATTTAGGTAAAAGGGGGATTGTGCCGGTGTTCTTCAGACGCTACGTTGACGATTGTCTGGTGTGTGGTGAAGCAGCGCATGTGAATGAACTTGTTTGTGCATTCAATAGCTTTCATCCGAGGCTGCAGTTTACAGTAGGTGGAAGGAAAACTGAAGTTCTTGGATACGGTTCTACGACGAGAAAAAGACGAAATCACTACGGAGTGGTTTCCGAAGGACCCGAATGGAAGATACCTGGACTTTAAATCGGTTAGCCCTTTCACTCATAAGAAAAATACTATAATCGCATTGGTAGACAGAGCATGGAAATTAAGTCATGTTAAATATAGGCAAAATACTTTAGAAACAGTCAAACTTATGTTTAAAAATAATAACTATCCTAAACGTTTAATAGAAAATGTGATAAAGGAGAGAACACACAGAATGTACAACAGTTTAGAAAGAGAGAAAGATAATGCGAAGAAAAAGTTCGCGACAATTCCATACGTGCCAGGTTTGGGAGAGAAATTGTCGAAATACTTAAGACAATTTGAAATAGATGTTGCATTTAGACCAATAAACAAAGTAAAAGACGAACTGTTTACAAGAACTAAAGATAAGATAACGAAAGACAAAAATACGAATGTAGTGTACGAGATACCATGCGGTCAATGCCATAAATCTTATGTAGGTGAAACAAGCCAGTTTCTATGTAAAAGAATAGAGCAACATAAATACGATGTTAGAACGAAAAGAATAGGAGGAACTGGCTTGACTCAACATAGTGTAGAAAATGGACATGTTTTTAATTTCGACAAGACAAAAATTTTAGATAAGATGACACACAGCAGCACTAGATTAACAGCTGAAACTTTTTACATTAAAATTAAAGGAGACGAAAATGTAGTTAACAAACAAACTGACTCTATTATATTTAAAACGGCATACAACTCTATTATCCAAAAATTGAGTCATACTATGTTGCGTTTCGGCTTCGCCTCATCAGAAACCGACACTAACACATTGTCGGAATAGATTAGCGCCGGCTTGACGCAAATCCCTTAAAACTAAAACACACTATGTGTTTCAATCAAACGACTGATCAAACGTGATGTCCCGTTCGAGCAGAAGTTCTGTTTATGCCGATGAGACACAAGTGAAGCCGAAACTTGTCTTGGCTTAGCAGGCCTATGCGAAAGCACTATGCTATATTTCACCCTATGGAGGAAAATTTGGTAAAAACCAAAATTTCTCACTAGGGTGAAAATTTGTTGGTAAAAACCAGTATTTGTCTTTGCTCGAACGGGACATCACGTAAATTTTGGAACTATGCACTTCAGAGATAGCGTGATATCAGGAGCTGCGATTTCATTTCAACGCTTTTTTTGTGAAAAGGGCGATACTGACAAATGTAAACATAAGGCTTTTTTTCATACATGCGAATGAGGGCTTTGAAACGCAACAAATTTACCTAATAAATGGGGATTCTACGATATTGCTTTCTTTAAATACCGCAAAAAATAGAACGGGCGAAACTGTATTTTTGTTTGTTTATTTAAAGTTTCGCCCTTCACGCTCCATGCAAACAAACAAGGCGATACTTTTTTTGCTAGCAGTTTAGAGGCGAAACTGTTTTTTTTCGTATTTTTTTAGGATTATCAAGCTGATACCAGCTGTAAATAGTAACAATGATCGCTATTGAGAAAACCCGGACGAAATCGGTGGTGTAGTTATTTAAAAAAACGTAAGGGCGATACTTCAATGCTGATAGGTGGGACCGAAAAAGTAAACAATCGCCAAAGGGGCGATAGTATCATTTTCTCAATTTCAATAGCAAAAACAAATTTTAATTTAATAATTTCAATTACTTTATGAAGTTTTGGGTTTCGATCACTGAATCATGCATTCTAGGATGTAAAAAACACAATAGTTCTTAAATAGGAAATAAAACCAAGTCTTGAAATATTCACTGTTGATTTTCTTTGAATAGTGTCACTGCTAGTATCGCCCTTTTCAAGAAAAAGCGTTGATTTATTAGTTCTCAGTCACGTTGGAAATTTGAGTAGGGGAATTGTGGGAAAAACCGACACTGTGGGTAAAACCGACACCCCACAACTTTTCCTAGAAATCAAATTTTTATTCATTTCATAATGATACAATATTATTAGTACGTTTATTTAAAGCATTTGAAGAAAAATTGGATTTACGTTAGTGCGCCGAATGTCATAAAAATTAACAAAACATTCGACAGCAGCGTTCATACTCGTCTGGATGTAAAATTTCGTTGGTAGATTTAAAGGTTTTAACCGAACGAAAGCTTTTCAAATCACCCCATTTTTCAGTACCTATTATTATCGGCCTGTCCTATGATCAACTAGGTGCATTGAAGACGAGTTTGAAAAATTCAATATTTTTAATTGCTTTTATAAAAAAATGTGCGCTGTTGGGGTAAAACCGACACCCTATGGTTAGGGTAAAACCGACACCCTGTTAAGATGGTTGTGTATAGTTGCGATTCATTTCAAAATACTGGGGATCTTTGTGACACTTCAATTAGCCTATTAGAACACTATAGTATTAGCAGAAACACACAGAAATACTTTTATTGTGTTTATTTCTTGTAAGTCTCTTTAAAAATCAAAAATTGGAATTTTTGCTTATCTGATTCTAACGAAGCTTTTGCTATTTCTGCAAAAAGGTCATCAAACCGAATTTATAGTGTTCTCTTGGTTTGTCATAGACGAATTTTATCACAATGAGACAATGATATTATGTATACTCCAATAGATCGTTGATGATCAGAGTCTGAAAAATCAAATCTGAAAAAGATAGTTTTACTAAGAAGTGTGTGTGTCACTCACAAGTGAATGAATCCAATTAGCAGAACGTAGAACGCTTGAAAATCTTCTCTTATGAAATAAAATGACACTGGAGGTTGCAATGATGTGCGCAAGGATTATTTGGAAATACTCATATCAATAAATAATCCTACAGCATAAAATACTCTTATTTATAGTACTACGCTTTCGAACTTTCTTCCCCTCACTACATGATAAAGCAATAAAAAGCACATATTTGCATCATACATACTCACACTTTATTAATCAAGCATATATCTCATGTTTAATAAAGATAAAGATTTTAATAAAGTGGAGAGAAAATAAATTAAAGGGGGTGTCGATCTTACCCCTATGGGGTGTCGGTTTTACCCGCAGTGCTTACAAAAAGTCACTTTGTTTTCCAAGTTTTACAACCAATATTTTTTAATGAAATTAATTTTTTGAAGCGCTGAAAAAATTAAGTCTTGTTAAGAATTTTCTGAATAAGAATTCTGCATAAAAATTATAATTTTATTGGTTTTGTGGCAACTTAGAAAAAGTGTTAAGCTTAAGGTGTCGGTTTTAACCATAATTCCCCTAAAGTATAAACTTCAAATCGATTAAAAAAAAGTTCGATTTTTTTTTGGCTCAGTACAATATATAACCCCTTTAGGAAAATTCTGTTTTCCCACCACAATGCATTGATCGAGGAATTTAGATATTTTATTAACAGATCATTGGCAATAATTCGTTTGTATGTCTATTTTATGGGCCATTTTTTCGCTTTCCCATTGATTTGGTTTGAGATTTCTAGCATTGATGTTGTCCTATGTTGATTTGAGCGATTCTCTGAGTTCTGCCACTGTCCTATATAGTATGTATTATCAAAAACATCGTGGAACATCATGTTCTACGTGTTCTCAATCGATATAATATCCAAAGAGAGTGATAAGAATTATAAGAAATGTCTCATCGCACTGTTAGGTGGATTGAAACCGTTTTTGTGACTGATTAGACTACACTCAGCCAAAAAACAGCGAATTTCATAAGAATATCGTATAATTTTTAATCACAAGTAGCACGTATGTAAATCATAAGATTATCTTATAAAACGTCATTTATTTTGTGAAATCGGTTTGCTATGATTTCATGTTCCATACGGCATCTTTGAATTATCATAAGACAATATTATGTATTTCTTTTATGTTTATGAGAATCATAAGATGATCGCATAAAAATCGAACGCCTGACATATGCAATAACTTATAAAATGTCAAGTCGTATGTTTTTCATATTAATCTTATGAAAACATAGTTTTGTTACTTTTCTATTCATCATAAGATAAATCTTATGATGCATTTGCCTTAGTGTAAGAATGTTGAAGTATTTCAAAGGGAGTGCTTCAATAAACGGATTTTACGCTTCGTTAATTTTCATAACGATCCATTTATGTGTTGACCTAATCTAGTCAGCAGTCATAACAGCAAGGACGTGTTACCGAGCCCGTGCGCAGAAAATGGTCAAGGGAAGGCAGGGTTTTGATTTTTTACGTTTCTTATAAAAGAAAGGTGCAGACATTTTTAAACTTTAAAGATTATTTCCGAGCCGTGGAGGGCCGAGTCTTGCATACCAATCGATTCAGCTTAACAAATTGAGTCAATGTCTGTTACCGAGAAGGATTCTTCACCAAACATCGCTGCCTGCAGGCTCGTGGTAGTACCGGATTCTTACTGCAGTGGTTTGTAGTAGTTAAGTCTACTTACTAGACCTAAACCTCTTGTTTACCCTAATCCTCATCCCCGGGTCCATCGTTAGGTACTACTTCAGATTGGATTGTTCTCCTGCTCTTTTTATTTTGTGTTTATCGTTTATGTTTTCTCCATTACTACTTTTCTGATCTTTCTTGGTGCAACTCGTTCCTATTTATATGCTAGGCGGTGCTGAAAATTCCGCGACGGCGGTATTTCTCTCGATATCAATGCCCGTTTTCGTGAGCCAGTTCGACGGAGATATCATTGGCAGTGAAATTTCTCTTGACAACGATATCCCGATTTTCTTCGACTTCATGTGGTACGTTCGTGTTTTTCCTTTCCTTATTATCCCGTTGCTATTTCGCTGATCGACATTTGCTGTGTCTACTAACAACTATTGCTAATATCGCAACTTGTTGAAACAGGAACCGATCCGGAGATGCCGACCAGTTTGGCTTACATCCCTTTCCAACCACCCTCTCAATATTTCTTCCTTGATTTCTTCAACGGCTTGTTTCTAGAGTGTCTGAACTCAAATGTCATTTTATGTTTCAAACGGCTCGCAGTAGTGTTTACTGTTAAGACATTTTAAAGGTAATTATTCTAAATCTTCGTGGTCATACCCATCCCGAAGAAGATTTAGAAACTCCCAAAACTCTCCCCGTGTGCACGGGCTGCGTGCTACAATTGTCCAAAAACATCGGAGTAATTTCATCTCATACTAGCTGAATCCGCACAATTGTTACCAGTTCCGTCCAATAGAAAAATCTTAGGCGATAATGAAACTCGAACTGAAGATGAAAGGATCAGTCATAAGCGACAGCGCACAGATGGAGAATTGGTGGACTCGGTTAGCCGAGGCAGTGACTAAAAAAAGGTGTGCATTGGCTGATAACATTGCACAGTAGTCCAGGAAGTGAAATTAGCGGGAAACAATTGTTCACGCATTCATCTTTAGGTTTAGAGATTTGGTGTCTTGGAAACATTTATTGTGCGTGACAAACTGCATCTTTTGGCTGAAACGGTTTTAGGGTGGTCCTTGAAATGTCAAAGTTGCAGACATTATTTCAAATTCTAGTTCAGAGAGAATGATACTTTCTTCTGCAATATTCTAGAACAATCAATTCTTAGCAACTTTGTTGAAGATGCTAACTTTGTATCTCAAACCGTTTTCATTTTATAGTGAGTTCCATATCATAACTTAGGGTGTCTTTTAAAAAAAAAGAAATTTTCTCCGTACAGTTTTTTAATGTGATTTTTCTCACAAAAGTACTTTTCAATGTACTTTTAGAGCATGATTAGAGGCTTTTGCTGAAGGAAGAAAAATTTTATCTTGTCTGGTTCAAAAGTTATACATAATTTTCACTTAAAAATACGCCCTTTTCAAATATCGATATCTAAAAATGGGGTAAAATTAATAATTTTGATTGCATTTGAAAGGCTGTATTTTTGTCTACAATATATTGAAAAATTGGAGAACGCTTTTTTGTCTTTCTCAAATAAATCAAATTTAAGTAAAGGATTTTTTGTGTATAGCGTACAGCGTTCATATTAAAAAAATATTTGTTTTACGCGGATTCTGTGAATTCTTGCAAAGATTTTTAAGGATCACATACATTTGCAGGCTTTTCATATTACAGATAGGCTGCCGTTATAAGCATATTTGTCCCATGTTCTATGGGATTCCCTATATACATGGGACAATTATGTGTAGAACGGCAGTAGGGTAATGACCCTATTTTGGGCCCACTCGTTAGGGTGGCGCACTATATCATCAATTACTCGACCTATGTACAATCGTTGAAATGCATATAAGTTATGATCAATGCGTTAGGGTATAATATATTTTCTTTATTCCTGAGAACCAGTATATTAAATATCTTGTATACTAGTACTATATGAACTAGAATCGATTTTCTCTTACTTCCACCCTACCATACCACCAACAAACATAATGGAGCCATAGAAAATGCTAATATACACTGAAGTAAGTTTACGCGGTTTTTACGCGCGCATCCCCTACATAAAAAAGCTAAGTGTACAGTATGTACAATAATTAAAGACACCCTCGTTCTTTTCTATTTAATTCTATTACCACTAGGAGACTGCCACATTTTATTACGTTTTATTTATTTATTCGTCAATCAAATTGTAGACTACATTACACAAATATTAATTGCTTATATACTATCCTGTATACTATTTCTATGTACTATGATGCCGTAAAGAGCTGAAAAACTGTTTTAAACTTGGTCGGTGGCATGGTAAGGTCAATACTTTCACAATGCTCGTTATACACAGCCATTATCTGGTTTAGTGGTCCGATTTAGCATAGTTTGTACGGTGATGACCTATCGCGAACAAATTTCTATTGCGTAATTGACGAGTAGGAGCATATAAATTTAATTTTGACAATATGTAAGATGAGTCAATACGCTGCATGACGATATCGTTTATGAACCAGATCATAGCATAGTCCCGACGTTCTTTCAATGTTTGAATATCTAACAACATACAACGTGCTTCATAAGATGGAAGAGGGAATACTGTCCATCTTAATTTGTGTAGTGCATATAATAGAAACTGTTTTTGGATTGACTCAATTCTCACTTCGTGTTTTTTATGAATGGTGACCAAACAATACTACAATATTCTAAAATAGACCGAACATATGCTACGTAAAGAGTTTTAATTGTGTAAGTATCTTGAAAGTGATATCCGAAGCGTTTTATAAAATTAAGCATATTACTAGCTCTATGAACAATTGTGTTGCAATGTTCCACAAATTTTAATTTTTTATCTAAGATAACTCCTAAATCTCTTATTTTATCACATTTCTGAACGGTTTGATTACCTAGTGTAATTGTTTTCTGCTAAAAGTCATGAGATTACATTTTTTAACATTTAATTCCAGTAAACATTTAGAACACCATGTATAAAAGATTTGTGTTTCATTGTGAATAGTCATTATTATTTCTAATTTCTCAAAATAGCTTCATATCATCCGCATATATGAGAATTTTAATGTTTTTTACATTTCTTATAAAAGAAATGTATAGAATTCGCTCAAACTTTCAAGATTTTTTCCGAGGCCCGGAGGGCCGAGTCTTATATACCAATCGACTCAGCTCGACGATTTGGGACAATGTCTGTGTGTGTGTCTGTGTGTGTGTGTATGTAACGGACAAATTCTCATTCGTGTTTCTCAACAATGGATGAACCGATCTTATCCAAACCAATTTTAAATGAAAGAACTAAAAAACAGTATGAACTCTATTAATTTGTTTTTGATTTTGATGTTTAGTTTTCAAGATATGAATGTTTGAATGCGTAAAAATGGCGTTTTTTGCAGTTTTTTTAGATTATCTGCCGGAATTGACAATACAGATTACCAATTTATATGTTTTTAGACAGCTTTAACGAATACCTTTTGAACAAGCTATAGACTGTTGAAATCGGACTATTATCAAAAGAGATATTTAACATTAAATGCGGACGAAAGATTTTTTTATCTTAAAATACGTTTATTTAGGCCCAAATGCTGTAGCTTAACGAGGCCGATAATTCATTTTTTTTTTATATTACATGTCACATGTTAGTGGGGGAAGGGAAAGCCGTATTTAGGGGCGGCTTGCTCCCCTCTTATGTTAGTAAAGGAAAAAGGTAGGAAGTGGGATACATATTGTGTAATTGACATCGTCGTTTGCTGATTGATCATTGTGGCGGATATGCACACTTTGTTGTAGTGTTGTAGTTTCCAGCCTGTAATCGCAGGGGCGAGGGGAGGGTCGATATTTCGGATAATTATTGGCACTCTATATCATCTGCATGTGCGGTATGTCATGATGTTCTGGATAGACGGTTATCAAGAAGAGTGTGCACCGAAGACTCGTGAAGCAATGCCATATTGTAGATACAGGGATAGGTTGGTGCGATTCTACTGTGAATGAGAGAGGGTAAAATGTATTAAACTTGGACATCAATGGTTTTCAAAAAGATATAGATAAGAAAAATATAGGGGTGGTCACGGCTTGCCAGGACGTCCCGGACTGGCACATAGGGTGATCTACCTCGGGCCCGAAGGGAATCTATTAGTTGGGACCTGGCAACACAGTACTCTGAGCACAGCCAAACAACATGCTCGATGTCGTGATAGCCGTTCTCACAAACACAATGATTATTTTCAGCAAGCCCTATACGACGGAGATGCGCGTCAAACGAGTAATGGTTGGACATGATCCTTGACATCGTACGAATAAAGTCCCGGTTCACATCCAACCCCTTAAACCAAGCATTCGTTGATACCTTCGGGATAATGGAATGTAGCCACCGTCCCAGATGCCCATTGCTCCATGAGGTTTGCCAACTATCGAGCGTCCTCTGACGAGAGATACTGAAAAATTCGTTGAAGCAAATTGGTCTTTCGTAAGTGTCGCCTTCTAATGCGCCTACCTTGGCTAAAGAGTCCGCCTTCTCATTGCCCGCAATAGAA
The DNA here is from genome assembly GCF_030247195.1 of Topomyia yanbarensis. Classification (NCBI taxonomy): domain Eukaryota; kingdom Metazoa; phylum Arthropoda; class Insecta; order Diptera; family Culicidae; genus Topomyia; species Topomyia yanbarensis. Next base: position 217,014,718 of record NC_080672.1, on the reverse strand, counting down.
CAATGTGACGGGACCCAAACCAAGGTAATCTGGTAAGATTTTTCAGATAAAGCACTCAGATATTCCCGTATTTTCCCCAGGAAATACGGTGAGTGCTTTCCAGGCTTCGCCGCACGGATGGCCTCAATGGAGCTGAGACTATCCGAAACGATGAAGTAATGGTCTGAGGGCAGGGTGTCAATGATCCCGAGAGTATACTGAATGGCAGCTAATTCTGCGACGTAAATTGAAGCAGGATCATTGAGTTTGAATGAGGCAGCAAGATTTTCGTTGAAGATACCGAAGCCTGTGGACCCGTCGAGAATTGATCCGTCAGTGTAGAACATTTTGGCGCAGTCGACTTGATGGTATTTGTTATAGAAAATATTTGGGACCACTTGTGGGCGAATATGATCCGGAATTCCACAAATCTCTTCCTTCATGGATGTATCGAAAAATACAGTTGGATCAGAAGTATCTAAGAGATGAGCACGGTTGACGTTATATGTAGATGAATTGATGTTCTGTGCCATGTAATCGAAGTACAAGGACATGAATCGGGTCTGAGAATTAAGCTCGACAAGCCTTTCGCAATTTGCAATCACCAATGGGTTCAGAATATCGCATCGAATGAGCAATCGATATGAGAGGTCCCAGAATCGATTTTTCAGCGGAAGAACGCCCGCCAGCACTTCGAGACTCATCGTATGGGTCGAGTGCATGCAACCCAAGGCAATACGCAAGCAACGATACTGGATTCGCTCCAGTTTGATGAAGTGTATGTTCGCAGCGGAGCGAAAGCAGAAACATCCGTACTCCAACACTGATAATATCGTTGTTTGGTACAACCTGATTAGGTCTCCTGGATGGGCACCCCACCATGTTCCAGTTATTGTACGGAAAAAGTTGATCCTTTGTTGGCACTTCTGTTTCAGATACCTAATGTGACATCCCCAGGTACCTTTAGAGTCGAACCATACCCCGAGATATTTGAATGTTGAAGCCTGAGCAATAGTTTGATCCATTAATTGAAGCTGTAGTTGCGCTGGTTCACGCTTTCTAGAAAATACGACTAGCTCAGTTTTCTCCGTGGAGAACTCGATACCCAGTTGGAGAGCCCATGCAGACAAATTGTCCAAGGTATCTTGCAGTGGTCCTTGCAAGTCGACGGCTTTAGGACCTGTAATAGAGACCACACCGTCATCTGCAAGCTGCCTTAGCGTGCAGGAATTGACAAGACATTCGTCAATGTCATTCACGTAAAAATTGTAGAGGAGAGGGCTTAGACATGAGCCCTGGGGAAGGCCCATGTAGCTAAATCGTGATGTCGATAAATCGCCATGCGAGAAATGCATTTGTTTTTCAGACAACAGGTTTAGCAAAAAGTTATTTAAAATTGGCGAAAGACCATGCTGGTGCAACTTCTCATAAAGTATGTTGATCGAAACTGAATCGAAAGCCCCCTTAATATCCAAGAATACTGATGCCATCTGCTCTTTGTTAGCATATGCCATTTGAATTTCTGTTGAGAGCAACGCAAGGCAATCGTTCGTCCCTTTGCCTTTGCGGAAGCCAAATTGTGTATCTGACAGTAAGCCATTTGTTTCGACCCAATTGTCGAGCCGAAACAGGATCATTTTCTCGAACAACTTCCGGATACAGGACAGCATTGCAATCGGACGATACGAATTGTGGTTGGAGGCTGGTTTTCCTGGTTTTTGGATGGCGATGACCCTCACCTGTCTCCAGTCATGTGGGACAATGTTACCCTCAAGAAACCTATTAAATAAATTCAACAAGCGTCTTTTGGCAGAGTCTGGCAGATTCTTCAATAAGTTGAATTTAATTCTATCTGGCCCCGGGGCTTTATTGTTACATGATAAGAGAGCAAGTGAGAACTCCACCATCGTAAACGGTGTTTCGTTCGCGGTATTGTAAGGCGACGCGGCGCGGTAGATTTTCTGTGCCGGGGCGGAATCCGGACAAACCTTCTTGGCGAAATCGAATATCCAACGGTTTGAATATTCCACGCTCTCGTTAGTACTGTTTCGGTTTCGCATACGTCGGGCCGTGCCCCAAAGAGTGCTCATCGATGTTTCTCTTGTTAACCCGTCGACAAACCGGCGCCAGTAACTGCGTTTCTTAGCTTTCATTAAATTTTTCATTCGCTTTTCTAATATCGCGTACACTCGATAACTAGCAACTAACCCGTCGTTCCGGAAGGTTTTATACGCGGCAGCTTTCTCCGCGTACACGTCTGAGCACTCTTTGTCCCACCACGGGTTGGGAGAACGTTTTTGGGTGTTCACGTCGGGTACTCGTTTCGTCTGAGTTTGAATCGCGCTATCGAGAATCGAGTTGGACAAAAACTTATATTCTTCCTCCGGGGGAAGTATCTGTGTTGAATCGATAGTTTTGGATATCTCAGCAGCGTAGCTCTTCCAATCAATGTTTCGTGTGAGGTCATAGGGAACATTGATTGGTGTCGATGGTCTTGAACCAGTGGTGATTGCAATTACAATTGGTAAGTGGTCACTACCGTGGGGATCAGATATTACCTTCCACTTGCAATCTAACCGTAGTGATGTCGAGCATAAAGATATGTCCAGTGCACTTGCTTGCGCAGGTGGTCTAGGAATTCGTGTCATTTCCCCTGTGTTCAGAATTGTCATATTGAAGTTGTCACAAAGGTCTTGAATTGTCGAAGATCGATTATCGTCGTATAGACAGCCCCACCCCGTACCGTGAGAGTTAAAGTCTCCAAGAAGCAGGCGGGGCGAGGGAAGGTGTTCAATCACGTTGGAGAATCTTCGATATCCCATCATGGCCCGAGGAGGAATGTAAATAGAAGCAATGCAAAGATCTTTGCCTTTGATTGTTGTTTGACAAGCGACAACTTCAATGCCTGGCGTCGAAGGGAGGTTGATTCGATTGAAGGAGTAGCACTTTTTGATCCCTAAAAGTACCCCCCCATATGAGTCTTCTCGATCCAAGCGGATAATGTTAAAATCGTGGAAGTTGAGGTTTATATTAGAAGTTAGCCATGTTTCACATAGGGAAAATGCATCACAATGATTGTAATTTAGCAAGTGTTTTAATGAATCAATTTTGGGGATAATACTTCTGCAGTTCCACTGTAAAACAGTGATCAGATCCCTGATTCCGTCTAATAAGTTAGCCATCGAAGGATACGATCGCTGTAAGGAGGGGCCATTGTTCAGTCAACTGTTTTAAAAATGTTCTTACTGTTGGTAGAATAGCACCCAGCAAGCTTTTCATAGGATCGGTAATGTTGAAAGCTGTGAATATCCAGTCCACAATGTCAGAAAATTTAAGGAATCCCGTTTTAGGTTGAGTTTCTGACTGTAAAATTGGAGCACTTGGGATTTTTGGTGCCCCGGGGAGTGCTGGGAACTCCTGGTTGTATCTCAATTTCCCAAAACCAGGAGGTATTATCTTCGGATTTGTACCAGCACTTCCAGTTGATGAATTATTTTTATTTTGTACCCTTGTTTGGGACAACCTAGGACCCTTACGAGGAAGTTCAGGTGAGTTTTGATTAGGTCTTTTCCTAGAGTTTCCAAGCGGAGCCAAAGAATGCCCCTCGCAAGGGTCGTTAGAGGCGTTATCGTCAGTTGGCAAGAGAGCGAATGGGTTTTCGGAGATAAGTGGAACAGCTCTTTTAAGCATTTCTGCGTAAGAGCGTCTGGAGCGATCTTTGGCGGATCGCTTCAGTTTATCCGCGCGAAGTTTGTACGTTGGGCATGTCAAAAGTGCATGCGGATTCTCCCCACAGTAAACACACTTCTCAGCGGGCCTACTGCAAGTATCATCCGCATGGCGTTCCCCACATTTACCGCACCGTTGCTTGTTGCTACAGTAGGTGGCCGTGTGACCTAGCTGCTTGCAATTGGAACAATTCATGACCCGCGGTACAAACAGGCGTACAGGTAGACGAGCTCCTCCCACTTCAACGTAGCTCGGAAGTGCAGATCCGGCGAAGGTTACGCGAAACGAGTCTGATGGATAGTAATTACCATCTTCGATGGACTTTGAGTGCAATTGCTTGCACTCCAAAATCTTAACTGATTGAAGGTTAGGGTCCTTAAAGCGGCCAGCCCCATCATTCATCAGATCATCGACAGTTAGACCCGCATCACTTACCACACCGTCGATCTCCACATCACGAGAAGGGATGTAGACGCGATACTCCAGCGTAAAGAGGCTATTGCTAACGATATCATTGGCCTGTTTCAAGTCAGTAACGACTACGCGCAGTTTATCTGACTGAACCTTTTTAATCTCGGTTACGGCCGAGTAACGTTTTGTCAGCTCCCGTGCAACAGTTATGCTGTTTAACGGTTTATTTTTGGGCCGAAAGTATACCACCCAAGGACCAGCGGATCCATCCTGGTAAACCTTGACTCGGGGGGGCTGTGAGACATTGGGGGAAAGTGGGGGAAGTGGATCGACCATAACATTATCTGTCTCAGTATCAGATATACGTTCTTCTTCATAATATTCCTCTTCGGAGGGTGATCCTTCTGTTTGTTCCATTTTGTTGCGGGATCAACACGCTCGACCGCACTGTTTAACTTAAATCAAAATAAAAAATCAAAAGCAATAAAAAGAAAAAAATCGATAAGAAAAGTAAAAAACGAAAAACTTCACCAGTTGGTTCCTGACGAGCTGGTAGGTAAATTGATCCTTCGTTTCTTTTATCCGTCACCCGCGTGACCTTCACACAGTAGAGCTGATATAGCTCGTCTAAACAAAGCCGTCTTTCAGGCAAGAAAAATGTTTAATAACGCACTTCACTGCACTACTTTAACTGATATCGCAGGTAACAATTATCACTCGCGGGACTGTTTATTAGTAATGCTTTACTGCAGCCTCTGCCACAGCAAGCACCTTCGTACCACCGAAAAAACTAAACCACACCGGAGAGAACAAAAAGCACTTGTTTCCCGGTACAAAGTTGGGTTACGACATGACGAAAGATTTTTATCATTTCTCATTGCCAGAAATATGACCAAAAACATGTAAACTATTATTAACGCCAAAACGGCTTATTTTAGGTCAATTGTATCTTCGGAGAATTTAATGGAGGTAATATGCCCTTTCTTTTGGTATTGTGCTTTTGCTAATTAATCCCCCTATGAGTGAGATATTTTCACAAATTTTCTTGGAAGTGATTATATCGAAATGATGCCTTCAGCAAATTTGTAGCTCTTACTTTTGCGAATAACTTTACTGAAGATTTTAAATATCTATTTTGAATACTTTAAAAGTTATGGCTTGTTGTTTGTGGATTACTCTTCGTCGCCTATTTATTGTTCAATATAGTAATAATCCATTGAAATAAGCCAAACATTATTTCGATAATTCGAATTTTGTATTTCATTTTTCTATCTACAACCGCTAGAAATAATCACCGAACATTTCCAAGTTGTCTGGAAGGAACTTGATAACTTATCAGTGCAAAAATGTTCATTTGTGCGAACCTTCTGACTGCAATTTTTCTAACTTATGACCATCGGATCGATCTGAAACCTTTCGGAAAATGAAAAGCGAAATAAATAACTCCAAGCAACGGCGTAGCCAAGAGAAGGCTTTGGAGTTTAACACCATACAGCCCCCCCCCACCACACCAAAAAAAAAAATTGGATTGGAGTTGAAAATTTATTGATGCTGACTGATTTAATTCAATATTACAATAACAATTATCTGATCCGTAGATTGATAACCTGTTGTTGTAAACATCATGAGGACTTTTGATAAATTGTCGGAATGGGGTCCTGATATGTAACTGATCTATTGGTCTTGATTTCACAGTTGTCTAATAGCATCAATATCAAATTCCTGCCTGAAAACATTCCAATAGAAAATTCCAGAGTTCTGTAATCAATCATAATCCTCAGATTTATTTTCAAATTTTCAGCTTTTTTCCTACACAATATTACGAAAGCTTATTAAACAATTTTTCCTAATAAGTTTGTGAAAATTATAAACTATTTGAAATTTTTTAATAGTTTTATTTTTTATTCAACCGTGATTTTTTTAATAAATAGTGACCATCGCTTCACAACGTAGTCTATTTTTCATGGCTTGCGGTGAGCACGATCTCTCGAATTGCTGAACTGAAAATTTTGGAATAGAAATTAATTTTTAGTATTCTTTACAGACCCGCTAGTGCCCTAAGACGATTTCGCTAGATTTTTAGTGCACTGTGCACTAGACTGCCCAGAAAAATGATGAATTTTTGAAAACTCAATCGGCCCACCCCTGAGTCGATTCCTAGTCCCACCAGGAGTACTTGTACCAAATTTGAAGCAAATCGGACAAGTCTAACTACCGGACCAACGTGCCTGAAGTTTATATTGGATTTTTCAACAATTTACATGAAGAAAACTCACTAGCTCGTATTTTCGTCACTAGGGGGCACTGTATACATCGTATTATCACTGTAAGTGAAAATAAGAAAGATATTTTAATTATCTACAACTTAGTCGAAGACTGCTAGTAAATCCGGCTATGTTAAAAGAAGTTATTGAACTTTTAACGAAGTGATGTCTGAGTCAGTTTTGCATGGGGCCTAGCAGTGCATGGTTGTGTATCAGTACTCGAGTCCCGCGAACTATATATTTTTGTGAAATAATGGTTAGATTTAGCCGAATAGTATGTTTACAAGAATTATAGTAAATAATACGAGTTATGTTTTGGTTAGAAAATTTTAGTTCCACCTGTGACCGCATAGAGGGCGCCACTACTAACTTTTCATAAAAGAGAGATAGAGTATCAAGATGTTCAGAAGAAATACTGAAAAATGCCTGTTCTATAACTTTGTAGAAGACACCAAATTTCTATCTCTCTCCGTTGAAAAGTTAGTGTTGGCGCCCTCTATGCGGTAACAGGTGGAACTAAAATTTTCTAATTAAAGCATGACTTGTATTATTTACTATAATTCTTTTTAACATACCATTGAGCTAAACCTAACGATTATTTCACAAAAATGTTTAGTTCGTGTGAATCGAGTACTGATACACAACCATGCACTATTAGGCCCCATGCAAAACTGACTCAGACATCACTTCGTTAAAAGTTTAATAACTTCTTTTAACAAAGTCGGATTTACTTGCAGTCTTCGACTAAGTTGTAGACAATTCAATTATCCTTCTTATTTTCACTTACAGTGATAAAACGATGCATACAGTGCCACCTAGCGGCGAAAATGCGTGCTAGTGGGTTTTCTCCATGTAAATTGAAAATTCCCATACAAACTTCAGGCCCGTTGGTCCGGTAGTTAGACTTGTCCGATTTGCTTCAAATTTGGTACAAGTACTCCTGGTGGGACTAGGAATCGACGCAGAGGTGGGCCGATAGGGGTCATTTTTTTCCTGTCACCCTACTGTGCACCCAGTGCATTAACGCAAGTGACGGAAGGTTATCGAAAAGTTTCGTGAAAATGAAAATTCCAGTAATGATGATGATTTTCCCAAACGGTTCGTTTTCGTGAGGTTTTTATTTGTTCTTTTGCATTAGGATTAGCGATAATAATTCAAATCAAGAATACTACTGGGAAGTTACCTTTAGAAAAAGTCGATGTCGAAGTAAAATTTGAAACTATGCACGCATGTACTTCAGAGATAGCGTGATATCAGGAGCTGCGATTTCATTTCAACGCTTTTTTGTGAAAAGGGCGATACTTACAAATGTAAACATAGGGCTTTTTTCTTACTTGCGAATGTGGGCTTTGAAACGCAATAAATTAACCTAAAAATTTGGATTCTACGATACTGCTTTCTTAAACTACAGCAAAAAGTATAACAGGCGAAACTGTATTTTTGTTTGTTTATTTAAAGTTTCGCCCTCCACGCTCCATGCAAACAAACAGGGCGATACTTTTTTTGCTAGCAGTTTAGAGGCGAAACTTTTATTTTCGTATTTTTTAGGATTATCAAGCTGATACCAGCTGTAAATAGTAACAATGATCTCTATTGAAAAAACACGGACGAAATCGGTGGTGTAAAACGGTAGTTATTGTAAAAAAACGTAAGGGCGATACTTCAATGCTGATAGATGGGACCGAAAAAGTAAACAATCGCCAAAGGGGCGATACTATCATTTTGTCAATTTCAATAGCAAAAACAAATTTTAATTTAATAATTTCAAATACTTTATGAAGTTTTGGGTTTCGATCACTGAATCATGCAATCTAGGATGCAAAAAATACAATAGTTCTCAAATAGGAAATAAAACCAAGTCTGGAAATATACACTGTTGATTTTCTTTGAATGGTATCACTGCTATTATCGTCCTTTTCAAGAAAAAGCGTTGATTTCTTAGTTCTCAGTCGCGTTGGAAATTTGAGTAAAATATAAACTTCAAATCGATTAAAAAAAATTCGTTTTTTTTTTGTTTCAGTACAATATATAACCCCTTTACGAAAATTCAGTTTTCCCACCACAATATAGATATTTTATTAACAGAGCATCAACAATAATTCGTTGGTATGTCTATTTTATGGGCCATTTTTTCGCTTTCCCATTGATTTGGTTTGAGATTTCTAGCACCTATGCTGATTTGAGCGATTCTCTGAGTCCTGCCACTATCCCATGTAGTATGTGTTATCAAAAACATTGCGAAGCATCAAGTTCTAAATGCTCTCAAACGATATAATATCCGAAGAGTGATAAGAGTTATAAGAAATGTCTCATCACACTGTTAGGTGGATTAAACACGTTTTTAAAATAAGAGAGGTGTCGTTGACATATAAAATGAAAAGAAGAGGTCCTAAGGGTGAACCTTGAGGAACCCCCGAAGTAACCTTAATTATATCAGATTTTATCTCATAGAATTTTACTATTTGCTGACGATCTGTTAAATACGACTTAATCCAATTGAGGAGTCTCATCTCGATTCCCAATTTTTCAAGTTTGAATATTAGCATGGGAATGTCCAGCTTATCGAAAGCTTTGCTGAAATCAGTGTAAAGAGCTTCTATAGGATTTCCTTTATCCATGACATTTAACGAGTAATCAACAAATTCTAAAAGGTTTGTACTAGTTGAACGGTCTTTAAAAAACCCATGTTGTGAATTTGTTATTTTATGTTTGACTTGGTTGAAAATGGTTTTATTTATGATGGATTCGAAAAGTTTGGGAAAGCAAGACAGTATGGGAATTCCACGATAATTTCGAATATCAGATCTTTTACCCGATTTATAAATAGGTATTAAAAAAGATTTTTTCCAATCTTTTGGGAAAATACCAGATTCTAGTGACTTATTGAACAGCCAGAATAAAGGTGACGTAAGCTCAGTTGCTAAATTCTTTATGAAAGCAGGTGGAATTCCATCAGGTCCTGAGCCTTTAGTGGCATCTAGATCATTAAGACCAGACAAGATATCTTGAACATTAATGTGACTGACACCAACATCCCTTGAATAATCAGGAAAATAAGAAAAATATTCAAAGTCACGATCATTGTCTGAATAGTTAGAATATGTTTCTTGAAAAAATGTTGCGAAGAGATTCCAAATATCTTTTGAAGTTTCACCCTCTTTCCCATCTAAAGACATTTTTGATGGGAAGTTGCATGAATTCAACTTAGTTTTGATGTAATTAAAAAAGTTTTTTGGGCATGACTTGATCTCATTTTCAGTTTTTGCATTATATACAGTTAGTGCCGAAGAAATGGCCAAAGTTAGTTGGTCACGAATGTTGAGGTATTTTTTCCAAATTATCCTGATTATTGTGTTTTCTGTAAATTTGGTGAGCTTTTTGCATCCGATTTTTCAAATTAATAATTTCCTTGTTGAACCAAACTGGATTTTTGGATGCATGATTTCGTCGTTTTTTCGTGAGTGGAACTTCCTCCTGTATTATTTGCCATAAAATATTATAAAAGATCTCCACTGCACATTCAATGTTCTCTTGATTCTTTAAAAGGGACTGCCAATTAGCACTGCTTAATTTATATTTAATATTTTCATAATTTGCTTTTCTATAATCGAAGACGTCCTCGAAGTCACAATCAATGGAATTATGGTTCCTGTGCACAAAAATAGAGAATTCTATTGCTGTGTGAAACGTTTCATTTTTCCATAAAGGAGAATGAGATTCATCAACACAGAAATCTTCATTAATGTTTGTTAATAGCAGATCTAAATAACGATTGTGTTGATTTTTTATATGGTTTATTTGATTGAGTCCTAGCAATGCAATTTTCTCAAACATATATTGTAATGTTTCGTTTTCACCAACGACAGGAAGTAGAATGCTCTCATTTTCAGAGTCAGGAATAAAATCTAAGTTGCGCTGATTAAAATCACCATAAATATGAACTTTAAATTCTGGAGGAAAATTAGAGATTATTTCTTCAGCTGCTTGAAAGAAAATCTCATATGTTGATTTGCAAGCTAGATCCGGTGGAAAGTACACTGAAACAAAAATGTGGATTTCATCAGCGATATGTGTTTTAACCCATACATGTTCAAATTTTTTGAATTTTGGTGAGACAATAAGATCGGAATTAAATATAGATGAAACTGCGATGAGAACTCCTCCGCCTGGCATTCTTTGGGTTAGTCGTAAATCACGATCATCTCTAAAAACATTATAGTCACTACCAAAAACCTCTTCACTTTTTACATCCTCATTCCAACTTGTTTCGGTACCTAGAATTATTGAAAATGAGGAGCCTAATATATTCTTATGGATTTCGTTCATCTTTACGGCGCTCCTCATTCTATTAAAATTTTGACAGTAAACCAAAATTTCAGTGGCTTTCGAAGAAGTTGGTTGTGATTCGTTATTCGTAAATATATTGTTTAAAACTATTGTACTGTTACCAGCTGCGTCATGCTTGTCCTGGTCTGCCAGAAGTGCGTTAAAATTGGCGAAAACACGAACGTTCACAGGAGCAAGATGAACAATGTGTTATGTGATCAGCCGTCTACTTTCTACTTCTGCCGCAGTCGGACGTACAATCGAGCCAAGTGAACAACAGGCCTCTCGATCTAGTGTGCATTGTCTCGAGAACAAAGGAAATATCGGATTATTCTTGTCATCATGAGTAAAGTTGACGAAAAAGCTCTACTCCGACCCAACGCTGCGGTCGTTGACTTTAAATTTTGCTTAAAACGACCGAGTTTTAGTGAAGTGGAATACCTTCTGAAGGTAAAAATGCAACTTAGGCTTGCGGAAGTCTTGTACCTTCAGTATCATCATCTTCGCAATGTAGTGTTAATATCATTCAGCACGTTAGCACAAGCCGAGCGTTTCGTTTTGAAGAACAACTTAAAACACGTGGTTGGAAGTGACAACGTTGGAATTAAGATTCCCGTATACATTGAGAATGATTATATAGATGTAAGGTTATATGACCTATCACCTCGTACCCCTCCTGAGCCAATTGCAAAATGCATGTCGCAATACGGAGAAGTAGAATCCGTTACACCTGATACTTGGAGAAACTTCTTCCCGGGTACTCCTAACGGCGTTTTTGTAGTGAGGATGCGGGTTGAAAGGCCTATACCCTCCTACTTGGCAATAAAACTCAATACTCACGGAACTACAATTATGCAAACTACGTTATGCACCCATGAGGGACAAACTCCTACGTGCAAGTATTGTAATCAAACAGCTCATCATGGACAACCTTGCGCGGAAGATTCAGAGGAAAATGCATCTCAATCGATTGCCAACTCATCTACGGCAAACCAACCTAAAACAGAGTTTTCAATACCAATGCCTGAACCACACACCAAATTTGTGGCAGCTGTTCAGACCATAATGACAACCGAAAAAGAATCATCCAGCACCCCAAAAGCAACTGTAAGCAACATCCGCACCGAATGCAGTAACAATGACGACGGATTTACACTGATCAACAATAAGTGCAAGAAGCAAGGGAGAACATCTGATCCCGGACACCAAGCCAGCTTCGACCTGGACGTGAAAAACAAGAGAGAATTAAATGACCCCCTGACGCTGTTTGCCAACAGACCTCGCGAAAAAAGGTCTCCGCTCGCAACAAAAAGTTGCGCGCACGAGATCCAATTAATTAATTCTTGTTTGTATTTTTATTTTTACATGTATTGTAAACATATAAAAGATCCACGGCTCCGTTAAGCTACTACTATGAGCCGTGTCAAATAAACGAATAAAAAAAATGTGTTATGTGATGTTGATTGTTATGGTGATTGTTGTTGTTGACCATTGTTGTTTCTATTGCAAATGCTGTTTCTGTTGTTTTTTGTTGCTTAACTGCTGTTTCTGTTTTCCTTGTGGTTGTTGTTATTTCTGTTGTAGTTGTTGTTGCTGTTTCTGTTGTAGTTGCTTATTTTGTGATTATAATTTTTGTTGTTGCTGTTGTTGTTACTGCTGTTAATGTTGTTGTTTCTGTTTCCGTTGTGGTTGTTATTGTTTATGTTGTGCCTGTTTCTATTGAAGTTGTTGGTGATATTATTGGACTTGTAGCTGTTGTTTTTGTTGCTATTGTTGTTGTTTCTATTTTGGTTGTAGTTGTGATTATTGTTATTGTTACTTATTGCGGTTCCTGTTCTTATTGCACTTGCTATCTTTGCTGTTGTAGTTGTTATTGTTATTACGACGACTAACTTATTTAGTTTTTAATTTGTTGACTTTGAAACGATTAATCAAAAATTTTAAAAGTATGCTCATCGTACAATACAACAAACCTTTCCTATGAACAAAAATGCTGAAACGATAAAGGGATGCTTTAATTTTTTTACATACTGTATATAGGAATTGTTGTATTCGCGCGATTCTCGGTTTTCATCTTAGCTTATGAAGCTTTGTGCATACTTATAAATTTTTGTAGTAGAGGATTATTTTGATGATTTAAAAACCATAATAAGCGCGTCTTTTAAAGATGACTGCTAGAGTGTGTAATACTGGAAATCGTTACCAAACATCTTAGCTGCAACGAATCGAACTCTCATCAGTTCCCCATTTGATAATCAAAATCATGCGTAGTTTCTGGGTTTCCGTGTCGCACTTGATGTACTCAATTAAGCGCTTTGCAGAGTGGTCTACCAAATCTACGACAATCGTTTTAAAGTACTTGAATAATTCTCTTATATCATTTAAAAATATTAAAATCTATGTTGAATTATTTATTGCGTTTATATAACAGAAGGAGAGGTTTTTTTTACTTGAACAATACTGTTATATGAAGGTCAAATTTGTTTTTTGGTTTGAGGTTAGTAGATTGCAGATCCTGATACTGCTACCTGCTGAAACCGTTCCTGCAAATGAACGAAATCGCTTGTAGATATGTGTAGATTTTGGGAAATCTTGGCAATAATTGGAGTCAAATTATAGGCCTTGGTGATTGGTGGTCATTACCCTATCTGCAGTATGAAAAACCCGGAAAATGTATGTGATCCTTGAAAAGTCTTTACAAGAATTCACAGAATCCGCGTTAAAATTTTTTTTTTTAATATGAGCGCTGCAGCGCTCATATTTATCATCTCAAATAATTCAAATTTAAGCAAAAATGCTTTTACTTAAATTTGATTTATTTGAGAAAGACAAAAAAAAGCATTCTCCAATTTTTCAATATATTGTAGATAAAAATACAGCCTTTCAAATGCAAATAAAATTATTAAGTTTCGTTTGCCCGCTTTTGAGATATCGACATTTGAAAAGGGCGTATTTTTATGTGAAAATTATGTATAACTTTTGAACCAGACAAGATAAAATTTTTCTTCCTTCAGCAAAAGTTGCCTCTAATCATGCTCTAAAAGTACATTGAAAAGTACGTTTGTGAGAAAAATCACATTAAAAAACTGTACGGAGAAAATCGCTTTTTTGAGAGAGTTATGATATGGAACTCACTATAAAAAGAAAACGCTTTTAATCCACCTAACAGTGTGATGATTCTTATAATTTCTTATAACTCTTTTCACTCTCTTCGGATATAATATCGTTTGAGAACATTTAGAACTTGATGCTTCGCGATGTTTTTGATAACACATACTACATGGGATAGTGGCAGGACTCAGAGAATCGCTCAAATCAGCATAGGATAACATCAGTGTTAGAAATCTCAAACCAAATCAATGGAAAAGCGAAAAAATGGCCCATAAAATAGACATACAAACGAATTATTGCTAATGCTCTGTTAATAAAATATCTCAATTGTGGTGGGAAAACTGAATTTTCCTAAAGGGGTTATATATTGTACTGAGCCAAAAAAATCGAATTTTTTTTTAATCGATTTGAAGTTTATACTTTACTAAAATTGCCAACGCAACTGAGAACTAAGAAAATGAAATCGCAGTTTCTGATATCACGCTATCTCTGAAGTGCATGCGTGCATAATTCCAAATTTTACTTCGACATCGACTTTTTTTAAAGGTGACTTTCCAGTAGTATCCTTGAATTGAATTATTATCGCTAATCCTAATGCCAAAGAACAAATAAAAACCTCTCGAAAACGAACTGTTTGGGAAAATCATGATCATTACTGGAATTTTCAAATCTAGCTAAATCGTCTTAGGATACCAGCGGGTCTAATTCAGAGCTATCTGCGTGGCGAAGTAAATCTGTAAAGAATACTAAAAATTAATTTCTATTCCATAATTTTCAGTTTAGCAATTCGAGAGATCGTGCTCACCGCAAGCCATGAACAATAGACTACGTTGTGAAGCGATGGTCACTATTTATTAAAAAATCACGGTTAAATAAAAATGAAACTATTAAAAAAATTCAAATAGTTTATAATTTTCACAAACTTAAAAAATTGTTTAATAAGCTTTCCAATTGTATAGGAAAAAAGCTGAAAATTTCAGTATTTTCTCTATCTGCAACATATAACCCCCCCCCCCCCCCCAGTTCATTGGTTTACGAATTGGAATAGGTTCGCCAAATTTTGGAAGAAGTCTACAAAATAACCCCTTGAAAGCTACCTAAAAATTGTTTTAGTTCGATGCAATAAAAAATCCCCAAAAATGAAATGTACCTATTAATGTGAAACACAGTGAATAATACATACAATAAAGACCCATTTTTATCAATCTCATGGTGTATTTTAGGCTGACAAAATGGGGACATTGACTGAATCGGGCAATTTTTTTTTCTTTATAATAAACTGAAGCTGTTAAAATATTCTTCCCGTCCCTTGATGTACTCTGATAAATATTTCTGATTATGTTAAACTTTTTATTTTTGCATATTTCCATCTTCATGATAAGGAAAACATGCTCAAGAAAGGATTTACTCGAATTCAGTCTTGTTCGTCTGTTAGAGCTTATCAAAAATATGTTCATATTTGGCTGATAAAATCGGGGTTTCAATTTATTATAATAGATATTCAGCATTCGAAGAAGTTTCTTGTGAACGAGTATAGAACGACTTTGTTTCTACTTACTTGAAGTCAGCGGCGTAGCCAGAAATTCGGTTTGGTGGGGGTTTGGTGAAAATCGATCATACTGTCCAAACGGCATAATTCCGAAACCGTAATTTTTGAAGTTTTAAAATTATGAAGAATTAATTTTTCAGAAAATAGTAACAGAGTTCGTATGTTTAGCGAACGATATACCGTCAAAATTACTTTATCAAATGATGCGCTGTTTAACGTTTGTAAAACTCATTGAAGAGACCGAAATTGACGGTTTCAAAATGATGCTACCATGACCTTAAATTACTGGTTTTAAACATTTGACCTATACATATAATTGGTCATACAACAAAAATCAAATGCTCATCAAAATCGATCAGAACCTGCTAGAGTCGAATGGAAATCGTCATTTTTCATAAATTTCTCTCTACATTCGGAAAGTGTTATCCTCTTTATTAATCATATTACGTTTTTGTCTCAACTCGACGCATTCCCAAAATAAAAACCTGTTTTAATCCACCTAGTGGTGCAATTGTGCTTGTCTCATTTGTCCAGACTACGATTCCATGGCTGGTTATGTTCAATACAATGGTGGAAATGAATATTACATGTTCAGTACGATTTGCACATACATACAATGGATCGACAGCCACGATCTAGAGACACTATGTGATACTGAAACATCGCTTGAAACCAGCGGCGGATCATGGAGAAAGATTCGGGAGGTCAAATTTTCAACTTGTTAAGAAATTTTAAACTAGTTTTAATTTTAAAGTAGCAACCTCTCAATGCATACTCCCTTCGGTATGATTAACGATTTTAGAGTGATTGCATAACCTTTCTATATGAAAAAAGCAAAAAGGCCAAAAAAGTCCATTTTTGTCAAACATCTCAATGTTTCATGCATTTTAAAGTCATTTGACATCAAAAATACAAATTTGATTTTGAAAATTTTTCATTTCAGTTTATATGGGAATTTGCTGTGTGATTGCACTCTTCAACGCGTAACTCCGCAACCGGAAGTCCAATCAATAAAGAATTCATTAGCAGCCGATGGGAAGGTTGTGCCTTTCATTTGAGACTAACTTTGTGCAAATCGGTCCAGCCATCTCTGAGAAACAGAGGTCACATTTTTTTCCACATACTCACATACACACATACATACACACACAGACATTTTCCGATCTCGACAAACTGAGTCGATTGGCATATGACACTCGGCCTTCCAGGTCGGGATTAGATTTACGAATTTTAGAGTGAATGAGAAAGGTAAAAACATTTTTAGTAAATGTTGAAAGTTATGCATTTTTTTGGTGAGCAGTTCTATGTTTCATAGACATTAAATCAATTTTAACTTCGCTTCCTATTAAATAAAGACCCTTATTACAGTACATCTCTACAAAAACCAGCACAATTTGAAAATAAATCTGAGGATTATGATTGATTACAGAACTCTGGAATTTTCTATTGGAATGTTTTCAGGCAGGAATTTGATATTCATGCTATTAGAGAACTGTGAAATCAAGACCAAGAGATCAGTTACATATCAGGACCCCATTCCGACAATTTATCAAAAGTCCTCATGATGTTTAAAACAACAGGTTATTAATGTACGGATCAGATAATTGTTTTTGTAATATTGAATTAAATCAGTCAGCATCAATAAATTTTCAACTTCAATCCAATTTTTTTGTGTTAAGGAGGGGGGGGGGGAGTTTTATGGTGTTAAACCCCAAAACCTTCTCTTGGCTACGCCGTTGCTTGGAGTTATTTCGCTTTTCATTTTCCGATATGTTTCAGATCGATCCGATGGGTATAAGTTAGAAAAATTGCAGTCCGAAGGTTCGCACAAATGAATATTTTTGCACTGATAAGTTATCAAGTTCCTTCCAGACTTGGAAGGGTTCGGTGATTATTTCTAGCGATTGTAAATAGAAAAATGAAATACAAAATTCGTTTTATCGTAATATTGTTTGGCTTATTTCAGTGGATTATTACTATATTGAACAATAAATAGGCGACAAAAAGTAATCCACAAACAACAAGCCATAACTTTTAAAGTATTCAAAATAGATATTTGAAGTCTTCAGTATAGTTATTCGCAAAAGTAAGAGCTACAAATTTGCTGAAGGCATCATTTCGATATAATCACTTCCAAGAAGCTTTGTGAAAATATCTCACTCATAGGGGGATTAATCAGCAAAACCACGATACCAAAAGAGAAGGCATATTGCCTCCATTAAATTCTCCGAAGATACTATTGACCTAAAATAAGCCGTTTTGGCGTTAATAATAGATTACATGTTTTTGGTCATATTTCTGGCAATGGGAAATGATGAAAATCTTTCGTCCGCATTTAATGTTAAATATATCTTTTGATAATAGTCCGATTTCAACAATCTATAGCTTGTTCGAAAGGTATTCGTTAAAGCTGTCTAAAAACATATAAATTGTTAATCTATATTGTCAATTTCGGCAGATAATTAAAAAAACTGCAAAAAATGCCATTTTTACACATTCAAACAGTCACATCTTGGAAACTAAGCAGAATCAAAAACAAATTAATAGTTTATACTGTTTTTTGGTTCTTTCTCAACTAGAATTTGATATAATATCTGCAACTTTGACATTTTAAGGACCACTCTAAAACCGTTTCAGCCAAAAGATGCAGTTTGTCACGCACAATAAATGTTTCTAAGATACCAAATCTCTAAACCTAAAGATGAATGCGTGAACAATTGTTTCCCGCTAATTTCGCTTCCTGGACCACTGTGCATTGGACAATGTGAGCATATAAAAAAAACGAATTAATTGTTTAAGTTATTCCCATGAAATAATTTCTAATTATCTATGTTCCAACCTTAGATAGTTTATTGATTGAAAGAAGGATAAATAATACACGGATTAGAAAGTGTCCCATGTCTCAATGATCTAGCCTTTAATGCGTAGCATCTTGATAATGATAAAACGGTGCTACAAAATAAAAACCTGTTTTAATCCACCTAGAGGTGCAATTGTGCCTTTCTCATTTCTCCAAAAAATGATTTAATATCTGGTTCGTACAATATAACATTATGGAAATGTCTTTCATTCTTATTGCACTTGGTAAGTATATATAAGAGCACCATTTTGCATTCATCGCGGTATCGGTTTGAATCGGAGTTTTCTGTGTAATCGCACTCCACATCCCGTAACTCCGGAGCCGGAAGTCGGATGGAGATGGAATTTAATATCAGTTTCCGGGGACGCAACACCTTTCATTTGAGACTAAGTTGATCAAATCTGTCTTGCCATTTTCGAGAAACCAATATAACCGTTATTTTGAATTTGGATATTCCGTATCCGTCGATAGTGACTAAAGAGACTTTGAATGATTATTGGTGACCTAAATCTACAAATTCAACAGTTGTGTTGACATTTTGGAAAAAAAAATTCACCTTTTTACATTCATCGCATAATTCGCTAGAAGCGGGATTTGCTGCGTGATCGTACGTATCACCCTGCAATTCAGGAACCAGAACTCGGATCCACACAAAATTCAACAGCAGCTGATGGACCTTTCATTTAAAATCAAAATCGTCAAAATTTTTCAAAATTTGTCAAAATCAAAAATTTGTCAAAATTTGTCAAAATCGGTTCAGAAAATTCTGAGAAACCGATGTGGACAAATCAACAAATTTTGTTTTGTAACCATACTCTTCAACTCGTAATCCGGAACAAGATGTCGGTTGAAAATAAAATTCAATAGCAACCTATGGGAATATTATACCTTTCATTTGAATCTTAGTTTGTAAAAATCGGTTCAGCCATCTCCGAGAAACCGATGTGGACATTGTGTTAACAAAGCCGCACATACACACACATACATACATACATACATACACACATACATACACACAGATATTTTGCGATCTCGGCGAACTGAGTCGAATGTTATATGAGACTCGGCCCTCCGGGCCTCGGTTATAAAGTCGGTTTTTGGAGTAATTACATAACCTTTCTATATGAGAAAGGCAAAAGAATAATATTTAATTAGCTTAATCAGCATGAGTTCAATGTTATCTTCATGTGATTATATTTTGAAATGTTGGTGGAATGGGTTTGAAAGTGGAGGGAATGGGGGGTTAGTAGAGTGGGAGTGGAGGATGCGTCAGAAATCCTTCATCTTATTTCGGTATACGGGGTGGATGAAGGAAATGCGGGCGTGAGGGTGGTCCAAGGGGAAGGGAGTGATGGAGGAGGGAGGTGTAAGGGCAAGGCGAGGGGGGAGGGGCGGCGACGCAATACTCAACTGCATATTTTGCCTTCTATTTGAGACTTTGTTTGAGAAAATCGGTTCAGTCATCACCGAAGAACCGATGTGACTTTAATTGCGGAATATGCCCGGAATTCCGGACTACCGGAATCGTCGATAGTGGACAATATATTCAAAGAATGTTTGATTGGCAATCAGTGATCTAGATCTGCGATTAGAAGTAATTTGGTGACCATTTCAATAGTTTTTAGCCTCTGAGGTATTACGATTGTACCGATTTATGTGGGAAATTTCAGTGTATCCTTACTAACACCCCTGTAACTCCGGAAGCAAGAGTCAGAACCGAATGAAATTCAGCAGTAGTCAATGGTATTACTGTATCTTTCATTTGAAATCAAGTTTGTAAAAATCGGTAGAGAATTCGGTGGGGAATGGGTGATATTAGCTTAGGAACTTGGCGGGTTCCCCGGGGGCGTCATGAACCGTCATAGGTGGCCAATATGGTCAAAGCTGCTTTAATTGATCATTAGTGATCTAGACCCGCAAACTAGAGTAATGTTACATCAATTTTAATATGTTTTACATCATTTTAACATCACGGTGGTACCAGTTTATTTGGGAATTTGCTGTGTGACCGCACTCTTCAACCCGTAACTCCGGAACCGGAAGTCGGATCAACTAAAAATTCAATAGCAGTTATACCTTTCAGATGAAACTAAGTTTGTGAAAATCGGTTCAGCCATCTCTGAGAAAATTGTGTGAGTTTAAATGACACACACATACACACACACATACACACACATACACACACACACACACAGACATTTGCCGATCTCGACGAACTGAATCGAATGGTGTATGACACTCGGCCCTCCGGGCCTCCGTTAATAAGTCGATTTTTACAGTGATTGCAAAGCCTTTATATGAGAAAGGCAAAAACGCTTTTATTCCACCTAACAGTGTGATGATACATTTCTTATAACTCTTATCACTCTCTTCGGATATTAGATCGTTTGAGAATATTTAGAACTGGATGCTTCGCGATGTTTTTGATAACACATACTACATGGGATAGTGGCAGGAGTCAGAGAATCGCTCAAATCAGCATAGGAGAACATCAGTGCTAGAAATCTCAAACCAAATCAATGGGAAAGCAAAAAATGACCCATAAAATAGACATACAAACGAATTATTGCTAATGCTCTGTTAATAAAATATCTATTGTGATGGGAAAACTGAATTTTCCTAAAGGGGTTATATATTGTACTGAGTCAAAAAAATCGAATTTTTTTAATCGATTTGAAGTTTTCCAACGCGACTGAGAACAACGTAATCAACGCTTTTTCTTGAAAAGGGCGATACTAGCGGTGACACCATTCAAAGAAAATCGACAGTGAATATTTCCAGGCTTGGTTTTATTTCCTATTTAAGGCCCCCGTCGGGCTTCTTTTTCTTTTTATCTGCAGAATTGAGGATATCAATATAATACGCATATACGATACTCATATGAATATATGCGTGCACGCGAATGAAATGAATGATTTCTTCAACCCGCTTTTTCTCTCGCTTTTCCCATAAAACTACCCAAGTATAGTATACCAATGGAATCATAAGAATTCGAGGAAACTAATGGTAGCAAGTAAAACTTGATTTGGAAAACTTCATAACAGCGTTTTTTAATTTTCCCGTCGTACTCATTATATCGTCGCTTGTTCTGCGCAGTAGAAAAGCACAGGGTTTGTGCTAAATTAGTACTACCCGAAAGCTTGGTGTAGGGGCTAATTATAAATCATGTCACACTTGTATTGAGGGAGGGACAATGAAAAATTTCAACATTTTGTGAAATATGGTGTAAAAAAGTAACCTGAAACATACCAAATCTATTTCAACCGAAGAAAAAAATATTGGACATCTTATTCGTGACTTACTTACCAAGGAAATAACCAATAACCCTGAGAAGAGGGAGGGGGTAAATGAAATGAAAATTTTGCGTTACATCATTGATAGTTGCCCTGTTTGTATTTTAGAACTCACAGATAAAGCTTCGTTTGTGGAGAAATCTACTAAAAAGCTTCGATTGCCGATTTCTTTCCAATTGATACCATAAATTTATAAAAAAATTTATTAAATTACTCATACTAGCTACAAGGAGCGCCAAAATATTGCACCCTTATAATAAATCATGATAAAAGAATGATTTCGTTTCGAAAACTACGTACCACATTTCTTTTGAGCTTTATGACTTTATGCTATGAATATATGGTAGCAATCAGTTTACTCAAATCAATCTAATGATTATGATGGATGATTGTTTCTTCGCAAAGGGTGTGGATTAAAAAGTAGCCATGCCCCTAATTAACACAAATAGGAGAGCATTATCCAACGTTTTCGATAGCTTCTAGTTGTTGTGGACTGTATTTTCATGAAGGATTATGTTGAAAACTTAGCAAACCCCGTTTTCATTGCATTTAAAAAAATTGCATGACCACTCCGTGTGAAATACCTAGTGCATTCATTTTTGCGTATTGTGCACGGTCTTATATTTGAGATAACAACTTACGATATTTTTGCTGTCAATCTGGTTGTTTTTTTTTTCGTAAAACGTTTATTTGACACGGCATTTGCAAAAGCTTTTTTACGCCGGGGTTTTTTTACATAACATGTTACAAAGGTTCTTAAGACTATCACGTTATAAAAAAAATCACTTTCTAGTGCTAACACTGAGGATACTCATCATTTTGAATGTTTTTAATTATACTCTATTTTCTTGAATGTCATTGTAAACCTATTGATAGTTTTTATGTAATCTTTGTTTTTTTTTCTTTATTTATATCGTTTTATCTAACTTAACTAACTGCGAAGAAATCTAAATTGTTTGTGGGTAGCAAGGGAAAAAACTAGAAACATTGTGGGGATAATTATATTTGAATATTTATTGTTTTCAGGAAATGATAAATATGGCCCATGTATGTAAGATCTCGTAAAGCGAGGATATCACGAACAGGTACATAGTGTGGTTTTCTTCTGGCTCGTAAGGAGTCTATTAATTGGGATCTGGCTTCACGATATTCAGTGCAAGACCAAACAACATGTTCAATGTCTTCGTAACCCTCTCCGCAAGCACATTGATTATCTTCTGCGATCCCAATACGGCGGAGATGCGCATTCAACGTATAATGGTTGGACATGAGTCTAGACATCACACGAATGAAGTTTCGACTTACATCCAACCCTTTGAACCATGCCTTCGTTGATACTTTAGGGATAATTGAGTGCAACCACCGTTCCAGATCTCCATTGTTCCATGATGTTTGCCAACTAGTAAGCGTCCTCTGACGAGAAGCGCTATAAAATTCATTGAAGGCAATAGGTCTTTCATAGATGTCACTGTCCAGCCCCCTATTTTGGCTAAATTATCCGCTCTCTCATTACCCGGTATGGAGCAATGAGCGGGAATCCACACTAAGGTAATTTGATAAGATTTATTTGTTAATTTTGTTAGGTATTCTCGTATCTTCTTCAAAAAGAACGGAGCGTGATTATCAAGCTTTAATGAGCATAGTGTCTTAATTGTGCTGAGGCTATCTGTGAGGATGAAATAATGGCTCGGAAGTAAAGTATCAATGATTTCCAGACTAAAGTGAACTGCTGCTAGTTCGGCTGTATAAACGGAGGCAGGTTCTGCAAGCTTGAAAGAGATCGAGGTGTTATTGTTGAAAATACCGAAGCCAGTGGCCTCATTGATTCGTGACCCATCAGTGTAGAACAGTTTATGGCAGTCAATGTGTTGGTATTTACTTATGAATATTTTAGGGATCTCCAGAGAGCGCTGGTGATCCGGGATTCCACGAATTTCCTCTTGCATGGACGTGTCGAAAAATAAAGTGGAATCGGGAGTATCTAGTATATTAACACATGTCAGAACATAACTAGAAGGCGTTATTTCTTGTGACATGTGATTGAAGTACACTGTCATGAATCTGGTTTGGGATTGAAGCTCGACAAGTCTGTCGAAATTTTCAATTACAAGTGGATTCATAACCTCACATCGTATAAGTAAACGAGAGGAGAGATCCCAGAATCGATCTTTTAAGGGAAGAACTCCCGCTAGTACTTCAAGACTCATCGTATGTGTCGATTGCATGGAACCTAAGGCGATTCGTAAACAACGATACTGTATTCGTTCCAATTTAATAATGTGAGTGTTTGCAGCTGAACGGAAACAGAAGCACCCATATTCCATTACTGAAAGTATCGTTGTTTGATACAATCTTATCACGTCACTTGGATGAGCACCCCACCAAGATTCGGTTATTGTTCGGAGAAAATTTATCCTTTGTTGGCACTTCTTTATCAGATACCTAATGTGGCCTCCCCATGTACCTTTAGAATCGAACCAAATTCTGAGATATTTAAAGGTCATGACTTGGGCTATCGTTCTACCAACCAACTGAAGCTGAAGCTGAGATGGATCACGCTTCCTTGAAAAAACAACCAACTCTGTTTTCTCCGTAGAGAAATCGATGCCTAACTTCAAAGCCCAACTTGATAAATTATCCAAACTATCTTGCAGTGGTTGTTGTAAATTTATGGCTTTTGGTCCTGTAACAGAAACAACGCCATCATCTGCAAGTTGCCTTAGAGCGCATAGGCTGACAATACAATTATCAATGTCATTCACGTAAAAATTGTAGAGAAGGGGGCTTAAACAAGAACCTTGTGGTAGGCCCATGTAACTTATTCTGAATGTCAAATCGCCATATGAAAAATGCATGTGCTTTTCTGACAATAAGTTGTATAAATAATTATTTAACATTGGTGAAAGACCACATTGATGTAGTTTCTCTGAGAGAACATCAATGGAAACAGAGTCGAATGCTCCTTTTATGTCTAAGAACACAGACGCCATTTGTTCTTTTTTTGCGTAAGCTAGTTGGATTTCTGACGAAAGTAGCGCCAGACAATCATTCGTTCCCTTTCCCCTCCGAAAACCAAACTGGGTATCTGATAGCAAGCAAGGGTATCTGATATTTCGTGTCAAGTCATAAGGGACATTGATTGAATTCGTGAGGCCTAATTCATTGTTAATTGAAATAACGACTGGCAAATGATCGCTACCGTGAGGATCAGGTACAACCTTCCACGTGCAATCTAACCGAAGTGATGTCGAGCATAGAGATAGATCTAATGCACTTGGTCGTGCGGGTGGTCTGGGAATGCGTGTTGCTTCGCCTGTATTTAAAACTGTCATATTGAGCTCGTTACAAACATTGTATATCAAAGAGGATCGATTATCATTGAAGAGGGAACCCCACAATACTCCATGCGAGTTGAAGTCTCCCAGTATCAGCCGCGAAGCAGCCATGGATTCCACTACCTCAAAAATCTGACGTTGTCCAATTTGAGCTTTGGGAGGTATATATATAGAAGCGATAAACATGTCTTTGCCTTTAATATTCGTTTGGACAGCTACAGCCTCAATGCCCGCAAACAAGGGGATGTTAATTCTATAGAAAGAATAGCACTTTTTAATTCCTAGAAGCACTCCTCCATACGGGGTGTCTCGGTCTAGGCGAATAATGTTGAAATCATTCAAGTTGAAATTAATGTTTGAGGTAAGCCATGTTTCACATAAAGCAAAAGCATCGCATTTCAAATTATGCAGCAAAGTTTTTAAGGAGTCAATTTTAGGTATGATCCTTCTGCAATTCCACTGTAAAACAGTGATGGAATTTTTCATTGGAGGAGGTGAATTATCCATTGAAAGATACAATCGCTGCAAGGATGGGCCATTGAGCAATCAGCTGCTCTAAAAATGTTCTAATTGTTGGGAGGAACGCTGAAAGTATACTTTTTAGTGGTTCAGAAATATTGAATGCTTTGAAAATCCAATCAACAATTTCAGAAAATTTCAATAAACCTATCCCCGGTTGAGGCTCGGAGGAAGTTGAAGTTTTATTATTTCCAGTAATGGTGTTCTGTTTGGATTGTACATTACCAAAACCGGGAGGGAAATCTGGTTGTTGACAGCATAGACAAGAAATATGTCTATTGTTTGGTAAATTTGCTACATATTACGTCGCGTTTTGATGATTTTAAAAAGGTTATGTCATATTGTGGTAGAAATTGTTTTTTACTCATAACGGGCAGTGCTACAAATGCTCATAATAACATTTGGGACAGCTCTAACAGTATTACTCATCAATTGACTAACGAGTTAATGCCAAATGAGCGCAAATATTCATTATATCATAAAACCTCAGCACTTGGAAACACATTTTTTTTTTGCAATAAATGAGTCTTATTTGATTAGTTAGACCTTTCATCAGATATCGAAGTGTGTTGTAGTCCCGGGTCTACAGGAACCTTGGTGAGGAAGACTTGGTGAGCCATAAAACGCATTTTCCAACATTTGATTTTTGACTTGGATAAAGGCGTCGAATTACATATTTTTTTGTCATGATAGCGGCATACGAAGAAAGTTGACTTATGCGTGTGTCTCAAAGCCTACTTTTATAGATTGTGAAACTATAGCAAACCAGCATTTGAGCTCATTTTAGCAAGTTTCAATTTCTGTGTATGATTAGCACTCTCCATGCATGTCAGAAAACTTGTTTCCGTAATTAGAAATTCCATTTTCCAATTCGTGCATCAGATATATTTTGCCAAGAAGGCGTACCCCTCGTTTACCATCCGACTGAAGCCTCCTATTGAAACTAATACCTTTGCTTGGTTGAACTCTCAATGTGTGAAATGTGGCCGAAAAGATGATAATCCGCGGAATGTACCAAAACTTCAACCAATCGAAGCATTTTGGGAAGCTGCTTCAGCAGCACAATTAAAATCCAGGATATGCAGGGTAGATCTCAATGTCGCCTAGACCATGATGGAAGCTGTAAAGGAAGTTTAGGTACACTTGAGAAAGATAGACCATAAGCTGTCCTACTTATTTTTAAATAACTACTAGATATAAAACTTATTTGTTATAAAGAAAACCTACCCTGGGTTTTAGTTTAGTCCAACTACTTCTGACTCACCCGTTTTTTTGCCGAAAATTCGAAGTTGTAATCTTGCAATATCATGCAAGATCAAAGCAAAATTGCAGACCAAAAATGCCTTGTCGGACAATACTTGAGATGAGTACAGGTATAGTGATGATTAAAAAAAACTTTGCTGTTGCATTGGCGTTCTCTTCAGAGATATTGAGATACTGTCTGAGATATACTGTGAGTCAAGCCGTCAACTGCAAAAATAATGCTCTCCCAATGTAAAATCGAAAGCGGTTTTTCAAACCTTGCTTGTGAAATTATTGAAAAAAAATCTCTTCTCGAATTGCCACGCGATGGAAGAAACAATCGTATGTCCGTGATCCGTAGAAAATAAGCTCAAAAAGCACAAAGTTGAACCTAAAAGCCGAGCCATTGGAACTGGTTACTGATGTATGCGGCTCCGCTTGGTCATCATGGTCTGCTGGTGCAAGAAGAACAGTGCCGTTTGTATCAAGGACAGGGAGGATTCTTAACAAATATTGCTCTAATGACGAAATAACCGGTCAATATGCTATAACGAATTTGAAAAACCTGTTTTAATCAACCTAGTGGTGCAATCGTTCCTTTCTCATATATCTAAGCTATGATTCCATAACTGGATATGCTCAATAAGTCTGCTACATTCTTATTACGCTTGGTACTTATATGTATTTCGCTTTTGGCATTTGACATATAAAATACAAATTCGATTTTTGAAATTTCTGTTATTGTATCCTACATTTGAAACCAAGTTTGTAAAAATCAGTAAGCGTTTGCGGAAAAATAGGTGTTACATAAACTTAAGAACTTGGCATTGGTCATTAGTGATCTAGACCCGCAAATACAAAGAATGTTGCACCCATTTTAATAATCATTACAGTACCTATTGATATGGAAATTTACTGTGGGATCGCACTCATCAACCTGTATCTCCGAAAGCGGAAGTCCGTGCAGTAAAAAAATTAACAGCAGCTTGTGGGAGTGCTATACCGTTCGTTTGAAACAAAGTTTTTCCATATCGGTTCAGCCATGTCTTCCTCTTCAGACTCACACAAACACACACAATGTATTAGCGACAGTCCGAAGTTACACGGGTCAAGCAGCGTGCTAGCAAAAGCAACGGATGAGGGGAAATAAGAACGTGCAATCGTTGGACAAATGAGAATTCGGTGTCTAGCTTCTTTGCCAGGAACTATCACGTTGATCGCGACAAAGCAATGAGCTCACTGGCTCTAAGTTGCGGATCGATGTGGAACCTCAATGGCTCAACCACGGTGTCTTTTTTAACAACTTTATGCAAAAAAATTCAGCATCTCTGAAACTTCAGGATATGAAAGAATGGGCTTTCCCCTTTCATTTGAAACCAACATCAAAATAATCCGTCGGGGGGTCTAGTGCAACTTTTTTTTGAGTTTTTTTTTCGTGAAAACATAGATTTTACAATAGAACTAGTTCATATTTCTATCCATAGATGGTGCTTTAGACATTCGAACAACACTAAAAGTGAGAATATGATAGATATTTTAATTGTCTACAACTTTGTTAACAACTAAAAACCGATTTGAAATTATCCGGAAAAGTTGATTAATATTTTAACGAAGTCGAAGTCTAAGTTAGTTTCACAGAAACCCTAGTGGTTTGTAAGTCAATTCACACGCACTTTTATCATTTGCCAAATACCTGTATTTAATAATCAGCGGAATTTAAGAGCTTGGAAAGTCTCATCTTTTAGCTGAAAATTATAATTCCAGATTCCACCTGATATAGGACACCATCAATATTTTTGGGATGAAAAGTATTAGATAAGTGTTGACCAAACTAGAATGATATTAATATTCTTTTCCAAGATGGTGAGTGATTCCTCCCGCAGAAACAGCTTTTTCAATTATGTTTGCCCTCTTTTTCATGTTTTTCGATTATTCTCAATGACTGATAACTATTTTTGCATGAACCTCCTACTTTGTTAGCATCTTCGTATAAAATTCACTTGTCCTGAGCTTCAACCTTTATATTTGAACAAACTCAATGAAACTGTTAACACCATTGCAATATTTTGCGAATTTCATTCCAATGCTTGGTTAAAAACGCTGATTATCTTTTTTCAAAATTAACTCAATGTGACAAACAGTGAACAAAAAACTTTGAGTTTTTGGATCAAGATAATTTTTTTTGGGATATATTCGTGGATTTGTATGTATATAAGGTTTTTCTTGTACTCAAATAATATTTTGATTTCAAAAGTAATACATTTCGCATAATCTAGGATCAATTGATTAACGATTTCTCGCATAATTGATAGGAAATGGTCGTAAAATCCAACAATATACTTTGCGGAAAAAATTTGAATGAATCGTTTCATTTACAAATCATACTCTAGTATGAGCTCCAGCATTACTCCGGAAAATCCGGATTACCAAGAACCAGATCAATTCATCCGGTTCAATTTTACAAAATCAAAAAGTGGCCAAGCTGGCCAATACAAATCAATACTTTGGAATGGTAGTCCATATGAGGTTATAGAATTACGGACTACCATTCCAAAATACTAAATAACCCAACAGTAGAATTATTGTTAGGACTCCAAAGTAGGCCAATAAAAATTAGCATCTTCGAAAATTGTACCGCGTTTCGCTCCCTTTCGACGTGAATAATGACTTACCTTTCAATATACAGGCCCTTTCAAAATATCGGAAGGAAAGTCATGTGAACTATGCTATATTTCACCCTAAGGAGAAAAATTGTGTAAACACCAAAATTTCTCACCAGGGCGAAATTTTTTTGGTAAGAAAAGTTTTGGCTTCACTTCACGGCATAAACAGAACTTCTGCTCGGACGGGACATCACGTTTGACCAGTCGTTTAATTGAAACATAAAGAGTGTTTTAGTTTTAGGGATTTGCGTCAAGTCGGCGATTCCGATAAAAAGTTAGTGTCGGTTTCGCATGAGACGAAGTCGAAATGCACCCATGTAATAAGTCACGTAAAATTTGGAACGCTTATGTCTTTTGCTGTACTGCATGGATTTAATGAATATATTTGCCATTTTGTCGAAAATAAGTTCAACTGTATGAAATTTTGAGGTATACATGACATGCTTTGATAACGAAAAACTTTTTTGAAAAATCTTCCGAAAATTACTCGGAAAAGGTGAAAAATTTCAGCTCACTTCGATCAGAACCGTCAATATGGTGCACCAACCGAACATGAATGAAAAGTCTTAAATATAGGTCCTCTACAAATTTGTTTCATTATCATTCCTGGATGTTTCCCGCTAATTACATGCCGCAAATCTTAAACAGTTTTTGTTCGAAGAAAAAAAACCGAACCTGCCCTTTTCAGGCGACCATTGCATTCGCATGAAGAGTTTTGATTTAATATCCCTTCTCTCTCCTTCGTCCCTCCCCAAGGTTTAGGGGTTTGACGGTATTGCAAACATCATCAAGCATCAATTGCTTTAAGATAGGTATTGCATTACGCCTCGATAGTGGTGCATCGAGGAGACCGAGAGGGCTTATGCGCCTTTTTTATGTTATATGTTGCTTCATACTCTGCACCTGCGCATACCAACGCTAAACCACTGGTCTATGCGCGGTGTCGTGGCCGACTGGCGAATCGACGTAGATTGTGTGCCGTGTTTGCAAATATTGTTCTATTGGTGGTATTCGTGGACGGCTCACGGAGTCATTATGTGTCCATTTATCGGTCGACTTCGTCATCGTGCATATACCAATTAAATTAATTTAATAATTAAATTAATTTAATAAAGTAGAATAAGTAAAAAACTATTAGTTGTAACTTTGTGATAATCGTAGTTTTTCGTACTAGTGTACAACTGTTATGTGCTACGTATGTATTCGTCTGAGTATTTGTGACAGTTGGGTCAGGGAATGGATGCAGAACTGACGTATATGATAGAATAGTGGCTAATACTTCTGGTGATCAATCTGAGCATTTGGTTCTATTCATTCGGGAAAATCGGGTTAGATAAGTTAGGGTAAAATAAATTTACCGACGCACGCGAGTCATTCATTCCCGGCCAGCATAGCATGATGAAAGTCAGCATGCAATTGTCGTTAATAATAAATATACAACATTTGCTGCATTTGGACGAGTTTGATTGCATGTTACATATGTTTTTCTATTCTACTTCATTAGTCTGTTTCTTTTGTACATCTATTAGTTTGATTTTCCATTATTTATGTATACCAAAATAGTATTGTTCAATTTATACACTTCTAGTCAGTATATCTCTACTATACGCTGTAGCGGTCATGTCATATTCAGCAATATTTTTCAAATTTTGTGGAACCAGTCTGATTTGTTTGCGCCAAGAGTTAGACAACCTACCGTTGATCGACTCTTGCGCAACACCCTAGCAAATACTTCTCTCCGCGAGGGGAAGAAATTAAATTGCCTGTTGAGATTCCATGAAACCATGACGATCCTTCGCTTGAAATGCATTATTAAATTACTCATACTAGCTACAAGGAGCGCCAAAATATTGCACCCTTATAATAAATCATTATAAAAGAATGATTTCGTTTCGAAAACTACGTACCACATTTCTTTTGAGCTTTATGACTTTATGCTATGAATATATGGTAGCAATCAGTTTACTCAAATCAATCTAATGATTATTAACCTCTGGCACATGGGCGGATTTTTCCTAAAATCCTATAGCGTGTTGCCTGTTTTTCATGGGTATTTTTTGCCCAAATTTTTGCACGGTTTTCAAAATACCACGTTTATATGATATATATTCAAAATCGTAAAAAAAATTCTAGTGCCGGTACGTAACGGATATCTAAGTGAAATCCCAACGTTTAGAGCTGAAGAACTACTTCTACTAACACAAAGCGTCTATCTAGGTCGAGACTCGACAGAACGGACTAGCTATTCGAACCAGTGATTTTCCTATTTCTTACCTCCTGATCAGGGTATATATTATTACCATCTTATTATCATATTATATAGACAAAATGTTAACAATACTGATTTATACCGCAAGTAATGCACTGGTACTATGAGGCAGTATGTCCAGTTGGACACCGACCAGTAAGTATGGACACCGACCAAGAAAGATCTTTGAAATTAGTAAGATTAGTTATACGGTAGAATAGTATTTTGATCTAAATATTTTCATACTACATAGAACAAGTTGTGTGTCATGAACAGTCCATTACAACTTTATCCTTGAGTTTCAATAATTCACTATCAAAAACAATACTTTGGTACTAACATTATTTTACAGTGCGATTGCAGGGTTAGTATTGCGACCGTACTTATCATTAAGAGTTCCTTCTGGCTGGGGCTCGAGCATACGCCGAGTGACTTCTAAGGTCATCTAAGGCAGTCATTGAACCGGCAGACTAGGGCATTTACAATTACGTACATGTTGTTTTGGGGTTTTTAAAACACAAACAAGCATTCAATTAAATTGAACTTTCGAAAAAATGTCGAAATTACTTGTTGTTAGTTTTTTGTCCAAAACAATTAAAAAGTTAGTTGGGAAACTTCACATCCCAAACGATCTAGTGTCATATACCATTCAAGTAGTACAAACTTTCTTGGTTGTGGTTCATTAGGAGGTAGATAACAGTCTATTATCTCTCTCTGGACTAAATCAGCCTGGATGCCGTGTCGCTGGAGTCCTGCTCTCACGTCGTGGAAGGCAGCAGAAATAGGAGTCCCAAGTTAACCTCTAGCTGAAAACCAAATGGCTGGAAAGACTAAAATAAGTCAGTAAACGGAGCATGATTGACCTCTCCATCGCTGTGTCAACCGAAGCTCTAACATAATGGATGATTGTATGATTTTGTTGGCTATTTTTGACAAATTTGAGACTAAGAGAAACAAAAGCAATGAAATTGAAAGACGGATAGGTATTCTAGAGCTCATCAGAACGGAAAACTAGGACTAAGCAGGCTCATATGGACATGATCGAAAGGACATGTGCAGAATCGTTTGCCTTTTGCTAAGTAGGAGTTTGGCGTTATAATCATATTAAAACGCCGGCGTCGGCGGTAAAGCATGATGATGAGTTATGTTCTATCAATGACCATGCGGTAGACTTGGGTACAACGCCCAACTCCTACTTAGCAGAAGGCAAAGGTTTCTTCACATTTCCTTTCGATCATGTCCATGTCCATGCTTTCGTTTCTCTTAGCCTTAAATTTGCCGAAAATAGCCAACAAAATCGATACAGTAGAACCTTGCGGCAATTAAAACATAGTCACATAATGGATGATTGTTTCTTCGCAAAGGGTGTGGTTTAAAAAGTAGCCATGCCCCTAATTAACACAAATAGGAGAGCATTATCCAACGTTTTCGATAGCTTCTAGTTGTTGTGGACTGTATTTTCATGAAGGATTATGTTGAAAACTTAGCAAACCCCGTTTTCATTGCATTTAAAAAAATTGCATGACCACTCCGTGTGAAATACCTAGTGCATTCATTTTTGCGTATTGTGCACGGTCTTATATTTGAGATAACAACTTACGATATTTTTGCTGTCAATCTGGTTGTTTTTTTTTTCGTAAAACGTTTATTTGACACGGCATTTGCAAAAGCTTTTTTACGCCGGGGTTTTTTTACATAACATGTTACAGAGGTTCTTAAGACTATCACGTTATAAAAAAAAATCACTTTCTAATGCTAACACTGAGGATAATCATCATTTTGAATGTTTTTAATTATACTCTATTTTCTTGAATGTCATTGTAAACCTATTGATAGTTTTTATGTAATCTTTGTTTTTTTTTCTTTATTTATATCGTTTTATCTAACTTAACTAACTGCGAAGAAATCTAAATTGTTTGTGGGTAGCAAGGGAAAAAACTAGAAACATTGTGGGGATAATTATATTTGAATATTTATTGTTTTCAGGAAATGATAAATATGGCCCATGTATGTAAGATCTCGTAAAGCGAGGATATCACGAACAGGTACATAGTGTGGTTTTCTTCTGGCTCGTAAGGAGTCTATTAATTGGGATCTGGCTTCACGATATTCAGTGCAAGACCAAACAACATGTTCAATGTCTTCGTAACCCTCTCCGCAAGCACATTGATTATCTTCTGCGATCCCAATACGGCGGAGATGCGCATTCAACGTATAATGGTTGGACATGAGTCTAGACATCACACGAATGAAGTTTCGACTTACATCCAACCCTTTGAACCATGCCTTCGTTGATACTTTAGGGATAATTGAGTGCAACCACCGTCCCAGATCTCCATTGTTCCATGATGTTTGCCAACTAGTAAGCGTCCTCTGACGAGAAGCGCTATAAAATTCATTGAAGGCAATAGGTCTTTCATAGATGTCACTGTCCAGCCCCCTATTTTGGCTAAATTATCCGCTCTCTCATTACCCGGTATGGAGCAATGAGCGGGAATCCACACTAAGGTAATTTGATAAGATTTATTTGTTAATTTTGTTAGGTATTCTCGTATCTTCTTCAAAAAGAACGGAGCGTGATTATCAAGCTTTAATGAGCATAGTGTCTTAATTGTGCTGAGGCTATCTGTGAGGATGAAATAATGGCTCGGAAGTAAAGTATCAATGATTTCCAGACTAAAGTGAACTGCTGCTAGTTCGGCTGTATAAACTGAGGCAGGTTCTGCAAGCTTGAAAGAGATCGAGGTGTTATTGTTGAAAATACCGAAGCCAGTGGCCTCATTGATTCGTGACCCATCAGTGTAGAACAGTTTATGGCAGTCAATGTGTTGGTATTTACTTATGAATATTTTAGGGATCTCCAGAGAGCGCTGGTGATCCGGGATTCCACGAATTTCCTCTTGCATGGACGTGTCGAAAAATAAAGTGGAATCGGGAGTATCTAGTATATTAACACATGTCAGAACATAACTAGAAGGCGTTATTTCTTGTGACATGTGATTGAAGTACACTGTCATGAATCTGGTTTGGGATTGAAGCTCGACAAGTCTGTCGAAATTTTCAATTACAAGTGGATTCATAACCTCACATCGTATAAGTAAACGAGAGGAGAGATCCCAGAATCGATCTTTTAAGGGAAGAACTCCCGCTAGTACTTCAAGACTCATCGTATGTGTCGATTGCATGGAACCTAAGGCGATTCGTAAACAACGATACTGTATTCGTTCCAATTTAATAATGTGAGTGTTTGCAGCTGAACGGAAACAGAAGCACCCATATTCCATTACTGAAAGTATCGTTGTTTGATACAATCTTATCACGTCACTTGGATGAGCACCCCACCAAGATCCGGTTATTGTTCGGAGAAAATTTATCCTTTGTTGGCACTTCTTTATCAGATACCTAATGTGGCCTCCCCATGTACCTTTAGAATCGAACCAAATTCCGAGATATTTAAAGGTCATGACTTGGGCTATCGTTCTACCAACCAACTGAAGCTGAAGCTGAGATGGATCACGCTTCCTTGAAAAAACAACCAACTCTGTTTTCTCCATAGAGAAATCGATGCCTAACTTCAAAGCCCAACTTGATAAATTATCCAAACTATCTTGCAGTGGTTGTTGTAAATTTATGGCTTTTGGTCCTGTAACAGAAACAACGCCATCATCTGCAAGTTGCCTTAGAGCGCATAGGCTGACAATACAATTATCAATGTCATTCACGTAAAAATTGTAGAGAAGGGGGCTTAAACAAGAACCTTGTGGGAGGCCCATGTAACTTATTCTGAATGTTGCCAAATCGCCATATGAAAAATGCATGTGCTTTTCTGACAATAAGTTGTATAAATAATTATTTAACATTGGTGAAAGACCACATTGATGTAGTTTCTCTGAGAGAACATCAATGGAAACAGAGTCGAATGCTCCTTTTATGTCTAAGAACACAGACGCCATTTGTTCTTTTTTTGCGTAAGCTAGTTGGATTTCTGACGAAAGTAGCGCCAAACAATCATTCGTTCCCTTTCCCCTCCGAAAACCAAACTGGGTATCTGATAGCAAGCAAGGGTATCTGATATTTCGTGTCAAGTCATAAGGGACATTGATTGAATTCGTGAGGCCTAATTCATTGTTAATTGAAATAACGACTGGCAAATGATCGCTACCGTGAGGATCAGGTACAACCTTCCACGTGCAATCTAACCGAAGTGATGTCGAGCATAGAGATAGATCTAATGCACTTGGTCGTGCGGGTGGTCTGGGAATGCGTGTTGCTTCGCCTGTATTTAAAACTGTCATATTGAGCTCGTTACAAACATTGTATATCAAAGAGGATCGATTATCATTGAAGAGGGAACCCCACAATACTCCATGCGAGTTGAAGTCTCCCAGTATCAGCCGCGAAGCAGCCATGGATTCCACTACCTCAAAAATCTGACGTTGTCCAATTTGAGCTTTGGGAGGTATATATATATATATATATAGAAGCGATAGACATGTCTTTGCCTTTAATATTCGTTTGGACAGCTACAGCCTCAATGCCCGCAAACAAGGGGATGTTAATTCTATAGAAAGAATAGCACTTTTTAATTCCTAGAAGCACTCCTCCATACGGGGTGTCTCGGTCTAGGCGAATAATGTTGAAATCATTCAAGTTGAAATTAATGTTTGAGGTAAGCCATGTTTCACATAAAGCAAAAGCATCGCATTTCAAATTATGCAGCAAAGTTTTTAAGGAGTCAATTTTAGGTATGATCCTTCTGCAATTCCACTGTAAAACAGTGATGGAATTTTTCATTGGAGGAGGTGAATTATCCATTGAAAGATACAATCGCTGCAAGGATGGGCCATTGAGCAATCAGCTGCTCTAAAAATGTTCTAATTGTTGGGAGGAACGCTGAAAGTATACTTTTTAGTGGTTCAGAAATATTGAATGCTTTGAAAATCCAATCAACAATTTCAGAAAATTTCAATAAACCTATCCCCGGTTGAGGCTCGGAGGAAGTTGAAGTTTTATTATTTCCAGTAATGGTGTTCTGTTTGGATTGTACATTACCAAAACCGGGAGGGAAATCTGGTTGTTGACAGCATAGACAAGAAATATGTCTATTGTTTGGTAAATTTGCTACATATTACGTCGCGTTTTGATGATTTTAAAAAGGTTATGTCATATTGTGGTAGAAATTGTTTTTTACTCATAACGGGCAGTGCTACAAATGCTCATAATAACATTTGGGACAGCTCTAACAGTATTACTCATCAATTGACTAACGAGTTAATGCCAAATGAGCGCAAATATTCATTATATCATAAAACCTCAGCACTTGGAAACACATTTTTTTTTTGCAATAAATGAGTCTTATTTGATTAGTTAGACCTTTCATCAGATATCGAAGTGTGTTGTAGTCCCGGGTCTACAGGAACCTTGGTGAGGAAGACTTGGTGAGCCATAAAACGCATTTTCCAACATTTGATTTTTGACTTGGATAAAGGCGTCGAATTACATATTTTTTTGTCATGATAGCGGCATACGAAGAAAGTTGACTTATGCGTGTGTCTCAAAGCCTACTTTTATAGATTGTGAAACTATAGCAAACCAGCATTTGAGCTCATTTTAGCAAGTTTCAATTTCTGTGTATGATTAGCACTCTCCATGCATGTCAGAAAACTTGTTTCCGTAATTAGAAATTCCATTTTCCAATTCGTGCATCAGATATATTTTGCCAAGAAGGCGTACCCCTCGTTTACCATCCGACTGAAGCCTCCTATTGAAACTAATACCTTTGCTTGGTTGAACTCTCAATGTGTGAAATGTGGCCGAAAAGATGATAATCCGCGGAATGTACCAAAACTTCAACCAATCGAAGCATTTTGGGAAGCTGCTTCAGCAGCACAATTAAAATCCAGGATATGCAGGGTAGATCTCAATGTCGCCTAGACCATGATGGAAGCTGTAAAGGAAGTTTAGGTACACTTGAGAAAGATAGACCATAAGCTGTCCTACTTATTTTTAAATAACTACTAGATATAAAACTTATTTGTTATAAAGAAAACCTACCCTGGGTTTTAGTTTAGTCCAACTACTTCTGACTCACCCGTTTTTTTGCCGAAAATTCGAAGTTGTAATCTTGCAATATCATGCAAGATCAAAGCAAAATTGCAGACCAAAAATGCCTTGTCGGACAATACTTGAGATGAGTACAGGTATAGTGATGATTAAAAAAACTTTGCTGTTGCATTGGCGTTCTCTTCAGAGATATTGAGATACTGTCTGAGATATACTGTGAGTCAAGCCGTCAACTGCGAAAATAATGCTCTCCCAATGTAAAATCGAAAGCGGTTTTTCAAACCTTGCTTGTGAAATGATTGAAAAAAAATCTCTTCTCGAATTGCCACGCGATGGAAGAAACAATCGTATGTCCGTGATCCGTAGAAAATAAGCTCAAAAAAGCACAAAGTTGAACCTAAAAGCCGAGCCATTGGAACTGGTTACTGATGTATGCGGCTCCGCCTGGTCATCATGGTCTGCTGGTGCAAGAAGAACAGTGCCGTTTGTATCAAGGACAGGGAGGATTCTTAACAAATATTGCTCTAATGACGAAATAACCGGTCAATATGCTATAACGAATTTGAAAAACCTGTTTTAATCAACCTAGTGGTGCAATCGTTCCTTTCTCATATATCTAAGCTATGATTCCATAACTGGATATGCTCAATAAGTCTGCTACATTCTTATTACGCTTGGTACTTATATGTATTTCGCTTTTGGCATTTGACATATAAAATACAAATTCGATTTTTGAAATTTCTGTTATTGTATCCTACATTTGAAACCAAGTTTGTAAAAATCAGTAAGCGTTTGCGGAAAAATAGGTGTTACATAAACTTAAGAACTTGGCATTGGTCATTAGTGATCTAGACCCGCAAATACAAAGAATGTTGCAATAATCATTACAGTACCTATTGATATGGAAATTTACTGTGGGATCGCACTCATCAACCTGTATCTCCGAAAGCGGAAGTCCGTGTAGTAAAAAAATTAACAGCAGCTTGTGGGAGTGCTATACCGTTCGTTTGAAACAAAGTTTTTCCATATCGGTTCAGCCATGTTTTCCTCTTCAGACTCACACAAACACACACAATGTATTAGCGACAGTCCGAAGTTACACGGGTCAAGCAGCGTGCTAGCAAAAGCAACGGATGAGGGGAAATAAGAACGTGCAATCGTTGGACAAATGAGAATTCGGTGTCTAGCTTCTTTGCCAGGAACTATCACGTTGATCGCGACAAAGCAATGAGCTCACTGGCTCTAAGTTGCGGATCGATGTGGAACCTCAATGGCTCAACCACGGTGTCTTTTTTAACAACTTTATGCAAAAAAATTCAGCATCTCTGAAACATCAGGATATGAAAGAATGGGCTTTCCCCTTTCATTTGAAACCAACATCAAAATAATCCGTCGGGGGGTCTAGTGCAACTTTTTTTTTGAGTTTTTTTTTCGTGAAAACATAGATTTTACAATAGAACTAGTTCATATTTCTATCCATAGATGGTGCTTTACACATTCGAACAACACTAAAAGTGAGAATATGATAGATATTTTAATTGTCTACAACTTTGTTAACAACTAAAAACCGATTTGAAATTATCCGGAAAAGTTGATTAATATTTTAACGAAGTCGAAGTCTAAGTTAGTTTCACAGAAACCCTAGTGGTTTGTAAGTCAATTCACACGCACTTTTATCATTTGCCAAATACCTGTATTTAATAATCAGCGGAATTTAAGAGCTTGGAAAGTCTCATCTTTTAGCTGAAAATTATAATTCCAGATTCCACCTGATATAGGACACCATCAATATTTTTGGGATGAAAAGTATTAGATAAGTGTTGACCAAACTAGAATGATATTAATATTCTTTTCCAAGATGGTGAGTGATTCCTCCCGCAGAAACAGCTTTTTCAATTATGTTTGCCCTCTTTTTCATTTTTTTCGATTATTCTCAATGACTGATAACTATTTTTGCATGAACCTCCTACTTTGTTAGCATCTTCGTATAAAATTCACTTGTCCTGAGCTTCAACCTTTATATTTGAACAAACTCAATGAAACTGTTAACACCATTGCAATATTTCGCGAATTTCATTCCAATGCTTGGTTAAAAACGCTGATTATCTTTTTTTCAAAATTAACTCAATGTGACAAACAGTGAACAAAAAACTTTGAGTTTTTGGATCAAGATAATTTTTTTTTGGGATATATTCGTGGATTTGTATGTATATAAGGTTTTTCTTGTACTCAAATAATATTTTGATTTCAAAAGTAATACATTTCGCATAATCTAGGATCAATTGATTAACGATTTCTCGCATAATTGATAGGAAATGGTCGTAAAATCCAACAAT
This sequence comes from Topomyia yanbarensis, assembly GCF_030247195.1. Lineage (NCBI taxonomy): Eukaryota > Metazoa > Arthropoda > Insecta > Diptera > Culicidae > Topomyia > Topomyia yanbarensis. The sequence goes on along the minus strand of NC_080672.1, from coordinate 216,974,790 downwards.
ATACTTTGCGGAAAAAATTTGAATGAATCGTTTCATTTACGAATCATACTCTAGTATGAGCTCCAGCATTACTCCGGAAAATCCGGATTACCAAGAACCAGATCAATTCATCCGGTTCAATTTTACAAAATCAAAAAGTGGCCAAGCTGGCCAATACAAATCAATACTTTGGAATGGTAGTCCATATGAGGTTATAGAATTACGGACTACCATTCCAAAGTACTAAATAACCCAACAGTAGAATTATTGTTAGGACTCCAAAGTAGGCCAATAAAAAATAGCATCTTCGAAAATTGTACCGCGTTTCGCTCCCTTTCGACGTGAATAATGACTTACCTTTCAATATACAGGCCCTTTCAAAATATCGGAAGGAAAGTCATGTGAACTATGCTATATTTCACCCTAAGGAGAAAAATTGTGTAAACACCAAAATTTCTCACCAGGGCGAAATTTTTTTGGTAAGAAAAGTTTTGGCTTCACTTCACGGCATAAACAGAACTTCTGCTCGGACGGGACATCACGTTTGACCAGTCGTTTAATTGAAACATAAAGAGTGTTTTAGTTTTAGGGATTTGCGTCAAGTCGGCGATTCCGATAAAAAGTTAGTGTCGGTTTCGCATGAGACGAAGTCGAAATGCACCCATGTAATAAGTCACGTAAAATTTGGAACGCTTATGTCTTTTGCTGTACTGCATGGATTTAATGAATATATTTGCCATTTTGTCGAAAATAAGTTCAACTGTATGAAATTTTGAGGTATACATGACATGCTTTGATAACGAAAAACTTTTTTGAAAAATCTTCCGAAAATTACTCGGAAAAGGTGAAAAATTTCAGCTCACTTCGATCAGAACCGTTAATATGGTGCACCAACCGAACATGAATGAAAAGTCTTAAATATAGGTCCTCTACAAATTTGTTTCATTATCATTCCTGGATGTTTCCCGCTAATTACATGCCGCAAATCTTAAACAGTTTTTGTTCGAAGAAAAAAAACCGAACCTGCCCTTTTCAGGCGACCATTGCATTCGCATGAAGAGTTTTGATTTAATATCCCTTCTCTCTCCTTCGTCCCTCCCCAAGGTTTAGGGGTTTGACGGTATTGCAAACATCATCAAGCATCAATTGCTTTAAGATAGGTATTGCATTACGCCTCGATAGTGGTGCATCGAGGAGACCGAGAGGGCTTATGCGCCTTTTTTATGTTATATGTTGCTTCATACTCTGCACCTGCGCATACCAACGCTAAACCACTGGTCTATGCGCGGTGTCGTGGCCGACTGGCGAATCGACGTAGATTGTGTGCCGTGTTTGCAAATATTGTTCTATTGGTGGTATTCGTGGACGGCTCACGGAGTCATTATGTGTCCATTTATCGGTCGACTTCGTCATCGTGCATATACCAATTAAATTAATTTAATAATTAAATTAATTTAATAAAGTAGAATAAGTAAAAAACTATTAGTTGTAACTTTGTGATAATCGTAGTTTTTCGTACTAGTGTACAACTGTTATGTGCTACGTATGTATTCGTCTGAGTATTTGTGACAGTTGGGTCAGGGAATGGATGCAGAACTGACGTATATGATAGAATAGTGGCTAATACTTCTGGTGATCAATCTGAGCATTTGGTTCTATTCATTCGGGAAAATCGGGTTAGATAAGTTAGGGTAAAATAAATTTACCGACGCACGCGAGTCATTCATTCCCGGCCAGCATAGCATGATGAAAGTCGGCATGCAATTGTCGTTAATAATAAATATACAACATTTGCTGCATTTGGACGAGTTTGATTGCATGTTACATATGTTTTTCTATTCTACTTCATTAGTCTGTTTCTTTTGTACATCTATTAGTTTGATTTTCCATTATTTATGTATACCAAAATAGTATTGTTCAATTTATACACTTCTAGTCAGTATATCTCTACTATACGCTGTAGCGGTCATGTCATATTCAGCAATATTTTTCAAATTTTGTAGAACCAGTCTGATTTGTTTGCGTCAAGAGTTACATATGTTTTTCTATTCTACTTCATTAGTCTGTTTCTTTTGTACATCTATTAGTTTGATTTTCCATTATTTATGTATACCAAAATAGTATTGTTCAATTTATACACTTCTAGTCAGTATATCTCTACTATACGCTGTAGCGGTCATGTCATATTCAGCAATATTTTTCAAATTTTGTGGAACCAGTCTGATTTGTTTGCGCCAAGAGTTAGACAACCTACCGTTGATCGACTCTTGCGCAACACCCTAGCAAATACTTCTCTCCGCGAGGGGAAGAAATTAAATTGCCTGTTGAGATTCCATGAAACCATGACGATCCTTCGCTTGAAATGCATTATGGAGAGGGACAGATAGAGCCAAAGGTTAGTTGCCCGAATAAAACAGCTAGTTGGGTCGTTGATTTCCGAACTTGTCCGAAGAAATTTGCGGGAAAATACGCTCTTCCTGTAAGTACGTACGAAATTACCTTCCCTAATCTTAGGATTAACGCTGCTAGTCCATTTCATCCCAGTCCGCCAAACGTTTTGGAAGCTCGCGTGATTTGTCCGGTTTTAGTTTGTCCAAAGTAATTAATGTGACGTGATAGTACTGTGAGTTCATATGCGCGTTGGAGCATAAAATCGCCATAAAGTTTCTTTATTTCAGATGGATATTTGATGCGGCAGTGCCCTAAGGTTGAGACGGAAACGAACACAGTTATGGGAGTATTGGTTATCGTATATGTAGTATGCTGAAATGCAGTGGGGTGTGACGTATATAAAACTGTAATGAACGAAAGTGTGATGTAATATGTGTTTTTTTTAACTCACATATTGTCAAATCTCAATATTTTCAGAGCTTCGGAACTTTTGCAGTAATAAACTTATCTTACCCTAAAACTTCCTTCGAACCTATCGGGAAAGATTACAAACTTGAACCAAAAGCATATATAGTTTTCTGTCTCTGTCAAACATCCTAATTTTTAGAAGGTCAATAGGAATTGTCAACGAAGAAGTTGTAATGAATCCCGTCAAATATTTTCATGTCACTAAACCCAATTATATTTTTGGTAGTGAAATAAGTGCGAGAAAATATATTTCCAAACCACTAGGCCTCATGTTAAACTATCTTAGATATAACTTCGTTAAAATCTTAAACAACTTTTCCGGGTGGTTTCAGATCAATTTTTAGTTGTCAGCAAACTTGTAGACAATTAAATTTTCTATCAAATTCTCACATTTAGTGTTTTTCGAATGTCTAAAGCACCATCTAGAAACAGAAATATGAACTAGTTCGAGTAGTAAAACCAATATTGTTACGAAAAAAACTTCAAAAAAAAAGTTGCTCTGGACCCCCCGACGGATCATTTTGATCTTAGTTTCAAATGAAAGGGGAAAGTCCATTCTTTCATATTCAGAAGTTTCAGAGATGCTGATTTTTTTTGCATAAAGTTGTTCTAATAAGTATTATTTGTATACCGTGTCAACAAATGCAAGAGCCCGTAGGTTGAGAAAAGAGCAGGTACAAGAACACAATCCTTCCCTAAGTAATATGTACAGAAGGTGTAGATTTAGTCAGTTGATGTAATGGCGAAAGAACAGTATGAATCCGACAGTACCACGTACCAAGTCTTTTAAAGATTCCTACTCGAGAGTAAAAAACACAGACATTTTCCGATCTCGACGATCTTTCTCGTAGACCACCCGAGACTTGACTCAAAAGTCGATTTGAAGTGATTGGAAGCCCTTTCTCTATATCAGAATGGCAAAGAGGGGAGACATAATGCTGCACCAAAGTAATGAGACCCGAAAAAGTTGCGTGTAAGAATCACAGAGGATATGAACATTTCCGGAATCAAATTCAGGACGGCTTTCAAAGCAAATCTAGGACATTTCGTCGTGAATGTAACCACCAAACGAAGAAAGTCGCTGTATAGTTCGAAAAATACGCCGGAAGATTTCTTCGAAAATTGGGTTTCTAAACTATAACTGGACTGTAAAATAAAACATTACGGCTAAAACGCGAGTCAGCAAGCTATACGACAAGGATCGGACCAAATCCAACAAGTTTGACTTCAAACCACTACAAGATGGGTTGACCAGCAGCTTGAGCAGAGGCTAATAGCGCATATCAAGCTTTGAATTCGAATTTTCTTTCGAGAGAAATAAAAATCGCGAAACCCATAAAATTTTCTCCTATTAGCGTTTTATTCAAAACCGAACGGATTAGAAGATATTTCTAATTTCAAGCGCTCGATTCTAAATATCTCGGGCTGCACTAGTTTTGTAGCATCTTGTCTTTGTCTTGTCTTTGTCTTGTCTTTGTCTTGTCTTTGTCTTGTCTTTGTCTTGTCTTTGTCTTGTCTTTGTCTTGTCTTTGTCTTGTCTTTGTCTTGTCTTTGTCTTGTCTTTGTCTTGTCTTTGTCTTGTCTTTGTCTTGTCTTTGTCTTGTCTTTGTCTTGTCTTTGTCTTGTCTTTGTCTTGTCTTTGTCTTGTCTTTGTCTTGTCTTTGTCTTGTCTTTGTCTTGTCTTTGTCTTGTCTTTGTCTTGTCTTTGTCTTGTCTTTGTCTTGTCTTTGTCTTGTCTTTGTCTTGTCTTTGTCTTGTCTTTGTCTTGTCTTTGTCTTGTCTTTGTCTTGTCTTTGTCTTGTCTTTGTCTTGTCTTTGTCTTGTCTTTGTCTTGTCTTTGTCTTGTCTTTGTCTTGTCTTTGTCTTGTCTTTGTCTTGTCTTTGTCTTGTCTTTGTCTTGTCTTTGTCTTGTCTTTGTCTTGTCTTTGTCTTGTCTTTGTCTTGTCTTTGTCTTGTCTTTGTCTTGTCTTTGTCTTGTCTTTGTCTTGTCTTTGTCTTGTCTTTGTCTTGTCTTTGTCTTGTCTTTGTCTTGTCTTTGTCTTGTCTTTGTCTTGTCTTTGTCTTGTCTTTGTCTTGTCTTTGTCTTGTCTTTGTCTTGTCTTTGTCTTGTCTTTGTCTTGTCTTTGTCTTGTCTTTGTCTTGTCTTTGTCTTGTCTTTGTCTTGTCTTTGTCTTGTCTTTGTCTTGTCTTTGTCTTGTCTTTGTCTTGTCTTTGTCTTGTCTTTGTCTTGTCTTTGTCTTGTCTTTGTCTTGTCTTTGTCTTGTCTTTGTCTTGTCTTTGTCTTGTCTTTGTCTTGTCTTTGTCTTGTCTTTGTCTTGTCTTTGTCTTGTCTTTGTCTTGTCTTTGTCTTGTCTTTGTCTTGTCTTTGTCTTGTCTTTGTCTTGTCTTTGTCTTGTCTTTGTCTTGTCTTTGTCTTGTCTTTGTCTTGTCTTTGTCTTGTCTTTGTCTTGTCTTTGTCTTGTCTTTGTCTTGTCTTTGTCTTGTCTTTGTCTTGTCTTTGTCTTGTCTTTGTCTTGTCTTTGTCTTGTCTTTGTCTTGTCTTTGTCTTGTCTTTGTCTTGTCTTTGTCTTGTCTTTGTCTTGTCTTTGTCTTGTCTTTGTCTTGTCTTTGTCTTGTCTTTGTCTTGTCTTTGTCTTGTCTTTGTCTTGTCTTTGTCTTGTCTTTGTCTTGTCTTTGTCTTGTCTTTGTCTTGTCTTTGTCTTGTCTTTGTCTTGTCTTTGTCTTGTCTTTGTCTTGTCTTTGTCTTGTCTTTGTCTTGTCTTTGTCTTGTCTTTGTCTTGTCTTTGTCTTGTCTTTGTCTTGTCTTTGTCTTGTCTTTGTCTTGTCTTTGTCTTGTCTTTGTCTTGTCTTTGTCTTGTCTTTGTCTTGTCTTTGTCTTGTCTTTGTCTTGTCTTTGTCTTGTCTTTGTCTTGTCTTTGTCTTGTCTTTGTCTTGTCTTTGTCTTGTCTTTGTCTTGTCTTTGTCTTGTCTTTGTCTTGTCTTTGTCTTGTCTTTGTCTTGTCTTTGTCTTGTCTTTGTCTTGTCTTTGTCTTGTCTTTGTCTTGTCTTTGTCTTGTCTTTGTCTTGTCTTTGTCTTGTCTTTGTCTTGTCTTTGTCTTGTCTTTGTCTTGTCTTTGTCTTGTCTTTGTCTTGTCTTTGTCTTGTCTTTGTCTTGTCTTTGTCTTGTCTTTGTCTTGTCTTTGTCTTGTCTTTGTCTTGTCTTTGTCTTGTCTTTGTCTTGTCTTTGTCTTGTCTTTGTCTTGTCTTTGTCTTGTCTTTGTCTTGTCTTTGTCTTGTCTTTGTCTTGTCTTTGTCTTGTCTTTGTCTTGTCTTTGTCTTGTCTTTGTCTTGTCTTTGTCTTGTCTTTGTCTTGTCTTTGTCTTGTCTTTGTCTTGTCTTTGTCTTGTCTTTGTCTTGTCTTTGTCTTGTCTTTGTCTTGTCTTTGTCTTGTCTTTGTCTTGTCTTTGTCTTGTCTTTGTCTTGTCTTTGTCTTGTCTTTGTCTTGTCTTTGTCTTGTCTTTGTCTTGTCTTTGTCTTGTCTTTGTCTTGTCTTTGTCTTGTCTTTGTCTTGTCTTTGTCTTGTCTTTGTCTTGTCTTTGTCTTGTCTTTGTCTTGTCTTTGTCTTGTCTTTGTCTTGTCTTTGTCTTGTCTTTGTCTTGTCTTTGTCTTGTCTTTGTCTTGTCTTTGTCTTGTCTTTGTCTTGTCTTTGTCTTGTCTTTGTCTTGTCTTTGTCTTGTCTTTGTCTTGTCTTTGTCTTGTCTTTGTCTTGTCTTTGTCTTGTCTTTGTCTTGTCTTTGTCTTGTCTTTGTCTTGTCTTTGTCTTGTCTTTGTCTTGTCTTTGTCTTGTCTTTGTCTTGTCTTTGTCTTGTCTTTGTCTTGTCTTTGTCTTGTCTTTGTCTTGTCTTTGTCTTGTCTTTGTCTTGTCTTTGTCTTGTCTTTGTCTTGTCTTTGTCTTGTCTTTGTCTTGTCTTTGTCTTGTCTTTGTCTTGTCTTTGTCTTGTCTTTGTCTTGTCTTTGTCTTGTCTTTGTCTTGTCTTTGTCTTGTCTTTGTCTTGTCTTTGTCTTGTCTTTGTCTTGTCTTTGTCTTGTCTTTGTCTTGTCTTTGTCTTGTCTTTGTCTTGTCTTTGTCTTGTCTTTGTCTTGTCTTTGTCTTGTCTTTGTCTTGTCTTTGTCTTGTCTTTGTCTTGTCTTTGTCTTGTCTTTGTCTTGTCTTTGTCTTGTCTTTGTCTTGTCTTTGTCTTGTCTTTGTCTTGTCTTTGTCTTGTCTTTGTCTTGTCTTTGTCTTGTCTTTGTCTTGTCTTTGTCTTGTCTTTGTCTTGTCTTTGTCTTGTCTTTGTCTTGTCTTTGTCTTGTCTTTGTCTTGTCTTTGTCTTGTCTTTGTCTTGTCTTTGTCTTGTCTTTGTCTTGTCTTTGTCTTGTCTTTGTCTTGTCTTTGTCTTGTCTTTGTCTTGTCTTTGTCTTGTCTTTGTCTTGTCTTTGTCTTGTCTTTGTCTTGTCTTTGTCTTGTCTTTGTCTTGTCTTTGTCTTGTCTTTGTCTTGTCTTTGTCTTGTCTTTGTCTTGTCTTTGTCTTGTCTTTGTCTTGTCTTTGTCTTGTCTTTGTCTTGTCTTTGTCTTGTCTTTGTCTTGTCTTTGTCTTGTCTTTGTCTTGTCTTTGTCTTGTCTTTGTCTTGTCTTTGTCTTGTCTTTGTCTTGTCTTTGTCTTGTCTTTGTCTTGTCTTTGTCTTGTCTTTGTCTTGTCTTTGTCTTGTCTTTGTCTTGTCTTTGTCTTGTCTTTGTCTTGTCTTTGTCTTGTCTTTGTCTTGTCTTTGTCTTGTCTTTGTCTTGTCTTTGTCTTGTCTTTGTCTTGTCTTTGTCTTGTCTTTGTCTTGTCTTTGTCTTGTCTTTGTCTTGTCTTTGTCTTGTCTTTGTCTTGTCTTTGTCTTGTCTTTGTCTTGTCTTTGTCTTGTCTTTGTCTTGTCTTTGTCTTGTCTTTGTCTTGTCTTTGTCTTGTCTTTGTCTTGTCTTTGTCTTGTCTTTGTCTTGTCTTTGTCTTGTCTTTGTCTTGTCTTTGTCTTGTCTTTGTCTTGTCTTTGTCTTGTCTTTGTCTTGTCTTTGTCTTGTCTTTGTCTTGTCTTTGTCTTGTCTTTGTCTTGTCTTTGTCTTGTCTTTGTCTTGTCTTTGTCTTGTCTTTGTCTTGTCTTTGTCTTGTCTTTGTCTTGTCTTTGTCTTGTCTTTGTCTTGTCTTTGTCTTGTCTTTGTCTTGTCTTTGTCTTGTCTTTGTCTTGTCTTTGTCTTGTCTTTGTCTTGTCTTTGTCTTGTCTTTGTCTTGTCTTTGTCTTGTCTTTGTCTTGTCTTTGTCTTGTCTTTGTCTTGTCTTTGTCTTGTCTTTGTCTTGTCTTTGTCTTGTCTTTGTCTTGTCTTTGTCTTGTCTTTGTCTTGTCTTTGTCTTGTCTTTGTCTTGTCTTTGTCTTGTCTTTGTCTTGTCTTTGTCTTGTCTTTGTCTTGTCTTTGTCTTGTCTTTGTCTTGTCTTTGTCTTGTCTTTGTCTTGTCTTTGTCTTGTCTTTGTCTTGTCTTTGTCTTGTCTTTGTCTTGTCTTTGTCTTGTCTTTGTCTTGTCTTTGTCTTGTCTTTGTCTTGTCTTTGTCTTGTCTTTGTCTTGTCTTTGTCTTGTCTTTGTCTTGTCTTTGTCTTGTCTTTGTCTTGTCTTTGTCTTGTCTTTGTCTTGTCTTTGTCTTGTCTTTGTCTTGTCTTTGTCTTGTCTTTGTCTTGTCTTTGTCTTGTCTTTGTCTTGTCTTTGTCTTGTCTTTGTCTTGTCTTTGTCTTGTCTTTGTCTTGTCTTTGTCTTGTCTTTGTCTTGTCTTTGTCTTGTCTTTGTCTTGTCTTTGTCTTGTCTTTGTCTTGTCTTTGTCTTGTCTTTGTCTTGTCTTTGTCTTGTCTTTGTCTTGTCTTTGTCTTGTCTTTGTCTTGTCTTTGTCTTGTCTTTGTCTTGTCTTTGTCTTGTCTTTGTCTTGTCTTTGTCTTGTCTTTGTCTTGTCTTTGTCTTGTCTTTGTCTTGTCTTTGTCTTGTCTTTGTCTTGTCTTTGTCTTGTCTTGTCTTTGTCTTGTCTTTGTCTTGTCTTTGTCTTGTCTTTGTCTTGTCTTTGTCTTGTCTTTGTCTTGTCTTTGTCTTGTCTTTGTCTTGTCTTTGTCTTGTCTTTGTCTTGTCTTTGTCTTGTCTTTGTCTTGTCTTTGTCTTGTCTTTGTCTTGTCTTTGTCTTGTCTTTGTCTTGTCTTTGTCTTGTCTTTGTCTTGTCTTTGTCTTGTCTTTGTCTTGTCTTTGTCTTGTCTTTGTCTTGTCTTTGTCTTGTCTTTGTCTTGTCTTTGTCTTGTCTTTGTCTTGTCTTTGTCTTGTCTTTGTCTTGTCTTTGTCTTGTCTTTGTCTTGTCTTTGTCTTGTCTTTGTCTTGTCTTTGTCTTGTCTTTGTCTTGTCTTTGTCTTGTCTTTGTCTTGTCTTTGTCTTGTCTTTGTCTTGTCTTTGTCTTGTCTTTGTCTTGTCTTTGTCTTGTCTTTGTCTTGTCTTTGTCTTGTCTTTGTCTTGTCTTTGTCTTGTCTTTGTCTTGTCTTTGTCTTGTCTTTGTCTTGTCTTTGTCTTGTCTTTGTCTTGTCTTTGTCTTGTCTTTGTCTTGTCTTTGTCTTGTCTTTGTCTTGTCTTTGTCTTGTCTTTGTCTTGTCTTTGTCTTGTCTTTGTCTTGTCTTTGTCTTGTCTTTGTCTTGTCTTTGTCTTGTCTTTGTCTTGTCTTTGTCTTGTCTTTGTCTTGTCTTTGTCTTGTCTTTGTCTTGTCTTTGTCTTGTCTTTGTCTTGTCTTTGTCTTGTCTTTGTCTTGTCTTTGTCTTGTCTTTGTCTTGTCTTTGTCTTGTCTTTGTCTTGTCTTTGTCTTGTCTTTGTCTTGTCTTTGTCTTGTCTTTGTCTTGTCTTTGTCTTGTCTTTGTCTTGTCTTTGTCTTGTCTTTGTCTTGTCTTTGTCTTGTCTTTGTCTTGTCTTTGTCTTGTCTTTGTCTTGTCTTTGTCTTGTCTTTGTCTTGTCTTTGTCTTGTCTTTGTCTTGTCTTTGTCTTGTCTTTGTCTTGTCTTTGTCTTGTCTTTGTCTTGTCTTTGTCTTGTCTTTGTCTTGTCTTTGTCTTGTCTTTGTCTTGTCTTTGTCTTGTCTTTGTCTTGTCTTTGTCTTGTCTTTGTCTTGTCTTTGTCTTGTCTTTGTCTTGTCTTTGTCTTGTCTTTGTCTTGTCTTTGTCTTGTCTTTGTCTTGTCTTTGTCTTGTCTTTGTCTTGTCTTTGTCTTGTCTTTGTCTTGTCTTTGTCTTGTCTTTGTCTTGTCTTTGTCTTGTCTTTGTCTTGTCTTTGTCTTGTCTTTGTCTTGTCTTTGTCTTGTCTTTGTCTTGTCTTTGTCTTGTCTTTGTCTTGTCTTTGTCTTGTCTTTGTCTTGTCTTTGTCTTGTCTTTGTCTTGTCTTTGTCTTGTCTTTGTCTTGTCTTTGTCTTGTCTTTGTCTTGTCTTTGTCTTGTCTTTGTCTTGTCTTTGTCTTGTCTTTGTCTTGTCTTTGTCTTGTCTTTGTCTTGTCTTTGTCTTGTCTTTGTCTTGTCTTTGTCTTGTCTTTGTCTTGTCTTTGTCTTGTCTTTGTCTTGTCTTTGTCTTGTCTTTGTCTTGTCTTTGTCTTGTCTTTGTCTTGTCTTTGTCTTGTCTTTGTCTTGTCTTTGTCTTGTCTTTGTCTTGTCTTTGTCTTGTCTTTGTCTTGTCTTTGTCTTGTCTTTGTCTTGTCTTTGTCTTGTCTTTGTCTTGTCTTTGTCTTGTCTTTGTCTTGTCTTTGTCTTGTCTTTGTCTTGTCTTTGTCTTGTCTTTGTCTTGTCTTTGTCTTGTCTTTGTCTTGTCTTTGTCTTGTCTTTGTCTTGTCTTTGTCTTGTCTTTGTCTTGTCTTTGTCTTGTCTTTGTCTTGTCTTTGTCTTGTCTTTGTCTTGTCTTTGTCTTGTCTTTGTCTTGTCTTTGTCTTGTCTTTGTCTTGTCTTTGTCTTGTCTTTGTCTTGTCTTTGTCTTGTCTTTGTCTTGTCTTTGTCTTGTCTTTGTCTTGTCTTTGTCTTGTCTTTGTCTTGTCTTTGTCTTGTCTTTGTCTTGTCTTTGTCTTGTCTTTGTCTTGTCTTTGTCTTGTCTTTGTCTTGTCTTTGTCTTGTCTTTGTCTTGTCTTTGTCTTGTCTTTGTCTTGTCTTTGTCTTGTCTTTGTCTTGTCTTTGTCTTGTCTTTGTCTTGTCTTTGTCTTGTCTTTGTCTTGTCTTTGTCTTGTCTTTGTCTTGTCTTTGTCTTGTCTTTGTCTTGTCTTTGTCTTGTCTTTGTCTTGTCTTTGTCTTGTCTTTGTCTTGTCTTTGTCTTGTCTTTGTCTTGTCTTTGTCTTGTCTTTGTCTTGTCTTTGTCTTGTCTTTGTCTTGTCTTTGTCTTGTCTTTGTCTTGTCTTTGTCTTGTCTTTGTCTTGTCTTTGTCTTGTCTTTGTCTTGTCTTTGTCTTGTCTTTGTCTTGTCTTTGTCTTGTCTTTGTCTTGTCTTTGTCTTGTCTTTGTCTTGTCTTTGTCTTGTCTTTGTCTTGTCTTTGTCTTGTCTTTGTCTTGTCTTTGTCTTGTCTTTGTCTTGTCTTTGTCTTGTCTTTGTCTTGTCTTTGTCTTGTCTTTGTCTTGTCTTTGTCTTGTCTTTGTCTTGTCTTTGTCTTGTCTTTGTCTTGTCTTTGTCTTGTCTTTGTCTTGTCTTTGTCTTGTCTTTGTCTTGTCTTTGTCTTGTCTTTGTCTTGTCTTTGTCTTGTCTTTGTCTTGTCTTTGTCTTGTCTTTGTCTTGTCTTTGTCTTGTCTTTGTCTTGTCTTTGTCTTGTCTTTGTCTTGTCTTTGTCTTGTCTTTGTCTTGTCTTTGTCTTGTCTTTGTCTTGTCTTTGTCTTGTCTTTGTCTTGTCTTTGTCTTGTCTTTGTCTTGTCTTTGTCTTGTCTTTGTCTTGTCTTTGTCTTGTCTTTGTCTTGTCTTTGTCTTGTCTTTGTCTTGTCTTTGTCTTGTCTTTGTCTTGTCTTTGTCTTGTCTTTGTCTTGTCTTTGTCTTGTCTTTGTCTTGTCTTTGTCTTGTCTTTGTCTTGTCTTTGTCTTGTCTTTGTCTTGTCTTTGTCTTGTCTTTGTCTTGTCTTTGTCTTGTCTTTGTCTTGTCTTTGTCTTGTCTTTGTCTTGTCTTTGTCTTGTCTTTGTCTTGTCTTTGTCTTGTCTTTGTCTTGTCTTTGTCTTGTCTTTGTCTTGTCTTTGTCTTGTCTTTGTCTTGTCTTTGTCTTGTCTTTGTCTTGTCTTTGTCTTGTCTTTGTCTTGTCTTTGTCTTGTCTTTGTCTTGTCTTTGTCTTGTCTTTGTCTTGTCTTTGTCTTGTCTTTGTCTTGTCTTTGTCTTGTCTTTGTCTTGTCTTTGTCTTGTCTTTGTCTTGTCTTTGTCTTGTCTTTGTCTTGTCTTTGTCTTGTCTTTGTCTTGTCTTTGTCTTGTCTTTGTCTTGTCTTTGTCTTGTCTTTGTCTTGTCTTTGTCTTGTCTTTGTCTTGTCTTTGTCTTGTCTTTGTCTTGTCTTTGTCTTGTCTTTGTCTTGTCTTTGTCTTGTCTTTGTCTTGTCTTTGTCTTGTCTTTGTCTTGTCTTTGTCTTGTCTTTGTCTTGTCTTTGTCTTGTCTTTGTCTTGTCTTTGTCTTGTCTTTGTCTTGTCTTTGTCTTGTCTTTGTCTTGTCTTTGTCTTGTCTTTGTCTTGTCTTTGTCTTGTCTTTGTCTTGTCTTTGTCTTGTCTTTGTCTTGTCTTTGTCTTGTCTTTGTCTTGTCTTTGTCTTGTCTTTGTCTTGTCTTTGTCTTGTCTTTGTCTTGTCTTTGTCTTGTCTTTGTCTTGTCTTTGTCTTGTCTTTGTCTTGTCTTTGTCTTGTCTTTGTCTTGTCTTTGTCTTGTCTTTGTCTTGTCTTTGTCTTGTCTTTGTCTTGTCTTTGTCTTGTCTTTGTCTTGTCTTTGTCTTGTCTTTGTCTTGTCTTTGTCTTGTCTTTGTCTTGTCTTTGTCTTGTCTTTGTCTTGTCTTTGTCTTGTCTTTGTCTTGTCTTTGTCTTGTCTTTGTCTTGTCTTTGTCTTGTCTTTGTCTTGTCTTTGTCTTGTCTTTGTCTTGTCTTTGTCTTGTCTTTGTCTTGTCTTTGTCTTGTCTTTGTCTTGTCTTTGTCTTGTCTTTGTCTTGTCTTTGTCTTGTCTTTGTCTTGTCTTTGTCTTGTCTTTGTCTTGTCTTTGTCTTGTCTTTGTCTTGTCTTTGTCTTGTCTTTGTCTTGTCTTTGTCTTGTCTTTGTCTTGTCTTTGTCTTGTCTTTGTCTTGTCTTTGTCTTGTCTTTGTCTTGTCTTTGTCTTGTCTTTGTCTTGTCTTTGTCTTGTCTTTGTCTTGTCTTTGTCTTGTCTTTGTCTTGTCTTTGTCTTGTCTTTGTCTTGTCTTTGTCTTGTCTTTGTCTTGTCTTTGTCTTGTCTTTGTCTTGTCTTTGTCTTGTCTTTGTCTTGTCTTTGTCTTGTCTTTGTCTTGTCTTTGTCTTGTCTTTGTCTTGTCTTTGTCTTGTCTTTGTCTTGTCTTTGTCTTGTCTTTGTCTTGTCTTTGTCTTGTCTTTGTCTTGTCTTTGTCTTGTCTTTGTCTTGTCTTTGTCTTGTCTTTGTCTTGTCTTTGTCTTGTCTTTGTCTTGTCTTTGTCTTGTCTTTGTCTTGTCTTTGTCTTGTCTTTGTCTTGTCTTTGTCTTGTCTTTGTCTTGTCTTTGTCTTGTCTTTGTCTTGTCTTTGTCTTGTCTTTGTCTTGTCTTTGTCTTGTCTTTGTCTTGTCTTTGTCTTGTCTTTGTCTTGTCTTTGTCTTGTCTTTGTCTTGTCTTTGTCTTGTCTTTGTCTTGTCTTTGTCTTGTCTTTGTCTTGTCTTTGTCTTGTCTTTGTCTTGTCTTTGTCTTGTCTTTGTCTTGTCTTTGTCTTGTCTTTGTCTTGTCTTTGTCTTGTCTTTGTCTTGTCTTTGTCTTGTCTTTGTCTTGTCTTTGTCTTGTCTTTGTCTTGTCTTTGTCTTGTCTTTGTCTTGTCTTTGTCTTGTCTTTGTCTTGTCTTTGTCTTGTCTTTGTCTTGTCTTTGTCTTGTCTTTGTCTTGTCTTTGTCTTGTCTTTGTCTTGTCTTTGTCTTGTCTTTGTCTTGTCTTTGTCTTGTCTTTGTCTTGTCTTTGTCTTGTCTTTGTCTTGTCTTTGTCTTGTCTTTGTCTTGTCTTTGTCTTGTCTTTGTCTTGTCTTTGTCTTGTCTTTGTCTTGTCTTTGTCTTGTCTTTGTCTTGTCTTTGTCTTGTCTTTGTCTTGTCTTTGTCTTGTCTTTGTCTTGTCTTTGTCTTGTCTTTGTCTTGTCTTTGTCTTGTCTTTGTCTTGTCTTTGTCTTGTCTTTGTCTTGTCTTTGTCTTGTCTTTGTCTTGTCTTTGTCTTGTCTTTGTCTTGTCTTTGTCTTGTCTTTGTCTTGTCTTTGTCTTGTCTTGTCTTGTCTTTGTCTTGTCTTTGTCTTGTCTTTGTCTTGTCTTTGTCTTGTCTTTGTCTTGTCTTTGTCTTGTCTTTGTCTTGTCTTTGTCTTGTCTTTGTCTTGTCTTTGTCTTGTCTTTGTCTTGTCTTTGTCTTGTCTTTGTCTTGTCTTTGTCTTGTCTTTGTCTTGTCTTTGTCTTGTCTTTGTCTTGTCTTTGTCTTGTCTTTGTCTTGTCTTTGTCTTGTCTTTGTCTTGTCTTTGTCTTGTCTTTGTCTTGTCTTTGTCTTGTCTTTGTCTTGTCTTTGTCTTGTCTTTGTCTTGTCTTTGTCTTGTCTTTGTCTTGTCTTTGTCTTGTCTTTGTCTTGTCTTTGTCTTGTCTTTGTCTTGTCTTTGTCTTGTCTTTGTCTTGTCTTTGTCTTGTCTTTGTCTTGTCTTTGTCTTGTCTTTGTCTTGTCTTTGTCTTGTCTTTGTCTTGTCTTTGTCTTGTCTTTGTCTTGTCTTTGTCTTGTCTTTGTCTTGTCTTTGTCTTGTCTTTGTCTTGTCTTTGTCTTGTCTTTGTCTTGTCTTTGTCTTGTCTTTGTCTTGTCTTTGTCTTGTCTTTGTCTTGTCTTTGTCTTGTCTTTGTCTTGTCTTTGTCTTGTCTTTGTCTTGTCTTTGTCTTGTCTTTGTCTTGTCTTTGTCTTGTCTTTGTCTTGTCTTTGTCTTGTCTTTGTCTTGTCTTTGTCTTGTCTTTGTCTTGTCTTTGTCTTGTCTTTGTCTTGTCTTTGTCTTGTCTTTGTCTTGTCTTTGTCTTGTCTTTGTCTTGTCTTTGTCTTGTCTTTGTCTTGTCTTTGTCTTGTCTTTGTCTTGTCTTTGTCTTGTCTTTGTCTTGTCTTTGTCTTGTCTTTGTCTTGTCTTTGTCTTGTCTTTGTCTTGTCTTTGTCTTGTCTTTGTCTTGTCTTTGTCTTGTCTTTGTCTTGTCTTTGTCTTGTCTTTGTCTTGTCTTTGTCTTGTCTTTGTCTTGTCTTTGTCTTGTCTTTGTCTTGTCTTTGTCTTGTCTTTGTCTTGTCTTTGTCTTGTCTTTGTCTTGTCTTTGTCTTGTCTTTGTCTTGTCTTTGTCTTGTCTTTGTCTTGTCTTTGTCTTGTCTTTGTCTTGTCTTTGTCTTGTCTTTGTCTTGTCTTTGTCTTGTCTTTGTCTTGTCTTTGTCTTGTCTTTGTCTTGTCTTTGTCTTGTCTTTGTCTTGTCTTTGTCTTGTCTTTGTCTTGTCTTTGTCTTGTCTTTGTCTTGTCTTTGTCTTGTCTTTGTCTTGTCTTTGTCTTGTCTTTGTCTTGTCTTTGTCTTGTCTTTGTCTTGTCTTTGTCTTGTCTTTGTCTTGTCTTTGTCTTGTCTTTGTCTTGTCTTTGTCTTGTCTTTGTCTTGTCTTTGTCTTGTCTTTGTCTTGTCTTTGTCTTGTCTTTGTCTTGTCTTTGTCTTGTCTTTGTCTTGTCTTTGTCTTGTCTTTGTCTTGTCTTTGTCTTGTCTTTGTCTTGTCTTTGTCTTGTCTTTGTCTTGTCTTTGTCTTGTCTTTGTCTTGTCTTTGTCTTGTCTTTGTCTTGTCTTTGTCTTGTCTTTGTCTTGTCTTTGTCTTGTCTTTGTCTTGTCTTTGTCTTGTCTTTGTCTTGTCTTTGTCTTGTCTTTGTCTTGTCTTTGTCTTGTCTTTGTCTTGTCTTTGTCTTGTCTTTGTCTTGTCTTTGTCTTGTCTTTGTCTTGTCTTTGTCTTGTCTTTGTCTTGTCTTTGTCTTGTCTTTGTCTTGTCTTTGTCTTGTCTTTGTCTTGTCTTTGTCTTGTCTTTGTCTTGTCTTTGTCTTGTCTTTGTCTTGTCTTTGTCTTGTCTTTGTCTTGTCTTTGTCTTGTCTTTGTCTTGTCTTTGTCTTGTCTTTGTCTTGTCTTTGTCTTGTCTTTGTCTTGTCTTTGTCTTGTCTTTGTCTTGTCTTTGTCTTGTCTTTGTCTTGTCTTTGTCTTGTCTTTGTCTTGTCTTTGTCTTGTCTTTGTCTTGTCTTTGTCTTGTCTTTGTCTTGTCTTTGTCTTGTCTTTGTCTTGTCTTTGTCTTGTCTTTGTCTTGTCTTGTCTTGTCTTGTCTTTGTCTTGTCTTTGTCTTGTCTTTGTCTTGTCTTTGTCTTGTCTTTGTCTTGTCTTTGTCTTGTCTTTGTCTTGTCTTTGTCTTGTCTTTGTCTTGTCTTTGTCTTGTCTTTGTCTTGTCTTTGTCTTGTCTTTGTCTTGTCTTTGTCTTGTCTTTGTCTTGTCTTTGTCTTGTCTTTGTCTTGTCTTTGTCTTGTCTTTGTCTTGTCTTTGTCTTGTCTTTGTCTTGTCTTTGTCTTGTCTTTGTCTTGTCTTTGTCTTGTCTTTGTCTTGTCTTTGTCTTGTCTTTGTCTTGTCTTTGTCTTGTCTTTGTCTTGTCTTTGTCTTGTCTTTGTCTTGTCTTTGTCTTGTCTTTGTCTTGTCTTTGTCTTGTCTTTGTCTTGTCTTTGTCTTGTCTTTGTCTTGTCTTTGTCTTGTCTTTGTCTTGTCTTTGTCTTGTCTTTGTCTTGTCTTTGTCTTGTCTTTGTCTTGTCTTTGTCTTGTCTTTGTCTTGTCTTTGTCTTGTCTTGTCTTGTCTTTGTCTTGTCTTTGTCTTGTCTTTGTCTTGTCTTTGTCTTGTCTTTGTCTTGTCTTTGTCTTGTCTTTGTCTTGTCTTTGTCTTGTCTTTGTCTTGTCTTTGTCTTGTCTTTGTCTTGTCTTTGTCTTGTCTTTGTCTTGTCTTTGTCTTGTCTTTGTCTTGTCTTTGTCTTGTCTTTGTCTTGTCTTTGTCTTGTCTTTGTCTTGTCTTTGTCTTGTCTTTGTCTTGTCTTTGTCTTGTCTTTGTCTTGTCTTTGTCTTGTCTTTGTCTTGTCTTTGTCTTGTCTTTGTCTTGTCTTTGTCTTGTCTTTGTCTTGTCTTTGTCTTGTCTTTGTCTTGTCTTTGTCTTGTCTTTGTCTTGTCTTTGTCTTGTCTTTGTCTTGTCTTTGTCTTGTCTTTGTCTTGTCTTTGTCTTGTCTTTGTCTTGTCTTTGTCTTGTCTTTGTCTTGTCTTTGTCTTGTCTTTGTCTTGTCTTTGTCTTGTCTTTGTCTTGTCTTTGTCTTGTCTTTGTCTTGTCTTTGTCTTGTCTTTGTCTTGTCTTTGTCTTGTCTTTGTCTTGTCTTTGTCTTGTCTTTGTCTTGTCTTTGTCTTGTCTTTGTCTTGTCTTTGTCTTGTCTTTGTCTTGTCTTTGTCTTGTCTTTGTCTTGTCTTTGTCTTGTCTTTGTCTTGTCTTTGTCTTGTCTTTGTCTTGTCTTTGTCTTGTCTTTGTCTTGTCTTTGTCTTGTCTTTGTCTTGTCTTTGTCTTGTCTTTGTCTTGTCTTTGTCTTGTCTTTGTCTTGTCTTTGTCTTGTCTTTGTCTTGTCTTTGTCTTGTCTTTGTCTTGTCTTTGTCTTGTCTTTGTCTTGTCTTTGTCTTGTCTTTGTCTTGTCTTTGTCTTGTCTTTGTCTTGTCTTTGTCTTGTCTTTTGTCTTTGTCTTTGTCTTGTCTTTGTCTTGTCTTTGTCTTGTCTTTGTCTTGTCTTTGTCTTGTCTTTGTCTTGTCTTTGTCTTGTCTTTGTCTTGTCTTTGTCTTGTCTTTGTCTTGTCTTTGTCTTGTCTTTGTCTTGTCTTTGTCTTGTCTTTGTCTTGTCTTTGTCTTGTCTTTGTCTTGTCTTTGTCTTGTCTTTGTCTTGTCTTTGTCTTGTCTTTGTCTTGTCTTTGTCTTGTCTTTGTCTTGTCTTTGTCTTGTCTTTGTCTTGTCTTTGTCTTGTCTTTGTCTTGTCTTTGTCTTGTCTTTGTCTTGTCTTTGTCTTGTCTTTGTCTTGTCTTTGTCTTGTCTTTGTCTTGTCTTTGTCTTGTCTTTGTCTTGTCTTTGTCTTGTCTTTGTCTTGTCTTTGTCTTGTCTTTGTCTTGTCTTTGTCTTGTCTTTGTCTTGTCTTTGTCTTGTCTTTGTCTTGTCTTTGTCTTGTCTTTGTCTTGTCTTTGTCTTGTCTTTGTCTTGTCTTTGTCTTGTCTTTGTCTTGTCTTTGTCTTGTCTTTGTCTTGTCTTTGTCTTGTCTTTGTCTTGTCTTTGTCTTGTCTTTGTCTTGTCTTTGTCTTGTCTTTGTCTTGTCTTTGTCTTGTCTTTGTCTTGTCTTTGTCTTGTCTTTGTCTTGTCTTTGTCTTGTCTTTGTCTTGTCTTTGTCTTGTCTTTGTCTTGTCTTTGTCTTGTCTTTGTCTTGTCTTTGTCTTGTCTTTGTCTTGTCTTTGTCTTGTCTTTGTCTTGTCTTTGTCTTGTCTTTGTCTTGTCTTTGTCTTGTCTTTGTCTTGTCTTTGTCTTGTCTTTGTCTTGTCTTTGTCTTGTCTTTGTCTTGTCTTTGTCTTGTCTTTGTCTTGTCTTTGTCTTGTCTTTGTCTTGTCTTTGTCTTGTCTTTGTCTTGTCTTTGTCTTGTCTTTGTCTTGTCTTTGTCTTGTCTTTGTCTTGTCTTTGTCTTGTCTTTGTCTTGTCTTTGTCTTGTCTTTGTCTTGTCTTTGTCTTGTCTTTGTCTTGTCTTTGTCTTGTCTTTGTCTTGTCTTTGTCTTGTCTTTGTCTTGTCTTTGTCTTGTCTTTGTCTTGTCTTTGTCTTGTCTTTGTCTTGTCTTTGTCTTGTCTTTGTCTTGTCTTTGTCTTGTCTTTGTCTTGTCTTTGTCTTGTCTTTGTCTTGTCTTTGTCTTGTCTTTGTCTTGTCTTTGTCTTGTCTTTGTCTTGTCTTTGTCTTGTCTTTGTCTTGTCTTTGTCTTGTCTTTGTCTTGTCTTTGTCTTGTCTTTGTCTTGTCTTTGTCTTGTCTTTGTCTTGTCTTTGTCTTGTCTTTGTCTTGTCTTTGTCTTGTCTTTGTCTTGTCTTTGTCTTGTCTTTGTCTTGTCTTTGTCTTGTCTTTGTCTTGTCTTTGTCTTGTCTTTGTCTTGTCTTTGTCTTGTCTTTGTCTTGTCTTTGTCTTGTCTTTGTCTTGTCTTTGTCTTGTCTTTGTCTTGTCTTTGTCTTGTCTTTGTCTTGTCTTTGTCTTGTCTTTGTCTTGTCTTTGTCTTGTCTTTGTCTTGTCTTTGTCTTGTCTTTGTCTTGTCTTTGTCTTGTCTTTGTCTTGTCTTTGTCTTGTCTTTGTCTTGTCTTTGTCTTGTCTTTGTCTTGTCTTTGTCTTGTCTTTGTCTTGTCTTTGTCTTGTCTTTGTCTTGTCTTTGTCTTGTCTTTGTCTTGTCTTTGTCTTGTCTTTGTCTTGTCTTTGTCTTGTCTTTGTCTTGTCTTTGTCTTGTCTTTGTCTTGTCTTTGTCTTGTCTTTGTCTTGTCTTTGTCTTGTCTTTGTCTTGTCTTTGTCTTGTCTTTGTCTTGTCTTTGTCTTGTCTTTGTCTTGTCTTTGTCTTGTCTTTGTCTTGTCTTTGTCTTGTCTTTGTCTTGTCTTTGTCTTGTCTTTGTCTTGTCTTTGTCTTGTCTTTGTCTTGTCTTTGTCTTGTCTTTGTCTTGTCTTTGTCTTGTCTTTGTCTTGTCTTTGTCTTGTCTTTGTCTTGTCTTTGTCTTGTCTTTGTCTTGTCTTTGTCTTGTCTTTGTCTTGTCTTTGTCTTGTCTTTGTCTTGTCTTTGTCTTGTCTTTGTCTTGTCTTTGTCTTGTCTTTGTCTTGTCTTTGTCTTGTCTTTGTCTTGTCTTTGTCTTGTCTTTGTCTTGTCTTTGTCTTGTCTTTGTCTTGTCTTTGTCTTGTCTTTGTCTTGTCTTTGTCTTGTCTTTGTCTTGTCTTTGTCTTGTCTTTGTCTTGTCTTTGTCTTGTCTTTGTCTTGTCTTTGTCTTGTCTTTGTCTTGTCTTTGTCTTGTCTTTGTCTTGTCTTTGTCTTGTCTTTGTCTTGTCTTTGTCTTGTCTTTGTCTTGTCTTTGTCTTGTCTTTGTCTTGTCTTTGTCTTGTCTTTGTCTTGTCTTTGTCTTGTCTTTGTCTTGTCTTTGTCTTGTCTTTGTCTTGTCTTTGTCTTGTCTTTGTCTTGTCTTTGTCTTGTCTTTGTCTTGTCTTTGTCTTGTCTTTGTCTTGTCTTTGTCTTGTCTTTGTCTTGTCTTTGTCTTGTCTTTGTCTTGTCTTTGTCTTGTCTTTGTCTTGTCTTTGTCTTGTCTTTGTCTTGTCTTTGTCTTGTCTTTGTCTTGTCTTTGTCTTGTCTTTGTCTTGTCTTTGTCTTGTCTTTGTCTTGTCTTTGTCTTGTCTTTGTCTTGTCTTTGTCTTGTCTTTGTCTTGTCTTTGTCTTGTCTTTGTCTTGTCTTTGTCTTGTCTTTGTCTTGTCTTTGTCTTGTCTTTGTCTTGTCTTTGTCTTGTCTTTGTCTTGTCTTTGTCTTGTCTTTGTCTTGTCTTTGTCTTGTCTTTGTCTTGTCTTTGTCTTGTCTTTGTCTTGTCTTTGTCTTGTCTTTGTCTTGTCTTTGTCTTGTCTTTGTCTTGTCTTTGTCTTGTCTTTGTCTTGTCTTTGTCTTGTCTTTGTCTTGTCTTTGTCTTGTCTTTGTCTTGTCTTTGTCTTGTCTTTGTCTTGTCTTTGTCTTGTCTTTGTCTTGTCTTTGTCTTGTCTTTGTCTTGTCTTTGTCTTGTCTTTGTCTTGTCTTTGTCTTGTCTTTGTCTTGTCTTGTCTGTCTTGTCTTGTCTTTGTCTTGTCTTTGTCTTGTCTTTGTCTTGTCTTTGTCTTGTCTTTGTCTTGTCTTTGTCTTGTCTTTGTCTTGTCTTTGTCTTGTCTTTGTCTTGTCTTTGTCTTGTCTTTGTCTTGTCTTTGTCTTGTCTTGTCTTTGTCTTTGTCTTTGTCTTGTCTTTGTCTTGTCTTTGTCTTGTCTTTGTCTTGTCTTTGTCTTGTCTTTGTCTTGTCTTGTCTTGTCTTGTCTTTGTCTTGTCTTTGTCTTGTCTTTGTCTTGTCTTTGTCTTGTCTTTGTCTTGTCTTTGTCTTGTCTTGTCTTTGTCTTGTCTTTGTCTTGTCTTTGTCTTGTCTTTGTCTTGTCTTTGTCTTGTCTTTGTCTTGTCTTTGTCTTGTCTTTGTCTTGTCTTTGTCTTGTCTTTGTCTTGTCTTTGTCTTGTCTTTGTCTTGTCTTTGTCTTGTCTTTGTCTTGTCTTTGTCTTGTCTTTGTCTTGTCTTTGTCTTGTCTTTGTCTTGTCTTTGTCTTGTCTTTGTCTTGTCTTTGTCTTGTCTTTGTCTTGTCTTTGTCTTGTCTTTGTCTTGTCTTTGTCTTGTCTTTGTCTTGTCTTTGTCTTGTCTTTGTCTTGTCTTTGTCTTGTCTTTGTCTTGTCTTTGTCTTGTCTTTGTCTTGTCTTTGTCTTGTCTTTGTCTTGTCTTTGTCTTGTCTTTGTCTTGTCTTTGTCTTGTCTTTGTCTTGTCTTTGTCTTGTCTTTGTCTTGTCTTTGTCTTGTCTTTGTCTTGTCTTTGTCTTGTCTTTGTCTTGTCTTTGTCTTGTCTTTGTCTTGTCTTTGTCTTGTCTTTGTCTTGTCTTTGTCTTGTCTTTGTCTTGTCTTTGTCTTGTCTTTGTCTTGTCTTTGTCTTGTCTTTGTCTTGTCTTTGTCTTGTCTTTGTCTTGTCTTTGTCTTGTCTTTGTCTTGTCTTTGTCTTGTCTTTGTCTTGTCTTTGTCTTGTCTTTGTCTTGTCTTTGTCTTGTCTTTGTCTTGTCTTTGTCTTGTCTTTGTCTTGTCTTTGTCTTGTCTTTGTCTTGTCTTTGTCTTGTCTTTGTCTTGTCTTTGTCTTGTCTTTGTCTTGTCTTTGTCTTGTCTTTGTCTTGTCTTTGTCTTGTCTTGTCTTGTCTTGTCTTTGTCTTGTCTTTGTCTTGTCTTTGTCTTGTCTTTGTCTTGTCTTTGTCTTGTCTTTGTCTTGTCTTTGTCTTGTCTTTGTCTTGTCTTTGTCTTGTCTTTGTCTTGTCTTTGTCTTGTCTTTGTCTTGTCTTTGTCTTGTCTTTGTCTTGTCTTTGTCTTGTCTTTGTCTTGTCTTTGTCTTGTCTTTGTCTTGTCTTTGTCTTGTCTTTGTCTTGTCTTTGTCTTGTCTTTGTCTTGTCTTTGTCTTGTCTTTGTCTTGTCTTTGTCTTGTCTTTGTCTTGTCTTTGTCTTGTCTTTGTCTTGTCTTTGTCTTGTCTTTGTCTTGTCTTTGTCTTGTCTTTGTCTTGTCTTTGTCTTGTCTTTGTCTTGTCTTTGTCTTGTCTTTGTCTTGTCTTTGTCTTGTCTTTGTCTTGTCTTTGTCTTGTCTTTGTCTTGTCTTTGTCTTGTCTTTGTCTTGTCTTTGTCTTGTCTTTGTCTTGTCTTTGTCTTGTCTTTGTCTTGTCTTTGTCTTGTCTTTGTCTTGTCTTTGTCTTGTCTTTGTCTTGTCTTTGTCTTGTCTTTGTCTTGTCTTTGTCTTGTCTTTGTCTTGTCTTTGTCTTGTCTTTGTCTTGTCTTTGTCTTGTCTTTGTCTTGTCTTTGTCTTGTCTTTGTCTTGTCTTTGTCTTGTCTTTGTCTTGTCTTTGTCTTGTCTTTGTCTTGTCTTTGTCTTGTCTTTGTCTTGTCTTTGTCTTGTCTTTGTCTTGTCTTTGTCTTGTCTTTGTCTTGTCTTTGTCTTGTCTTTGTCTTGTCTTTGTCTTGTCTTTGTCTTGTCTTTGTCTTGTCTTTGTCTTGTCTTTGTCTTGTCTTTGTCTTGTCTTTGTCTTGTCTTTGTCTTGTCTTTGTCTTGTCTTTGTCTTGTCTTTGTCTTGTCTTTGTCTTGTCTTTGTCTTGTCTTTGTCTTGTCTTTGTCTTGTCTTTGTCTTGTCTTTGTCTTGTCTTTGTCTTGTCTTTGTCTTGTCTTTGTCTTGTCTTTGTCTTGTCTTTGTCTTGTCTTTGTCTTGTCTTTGTCTTGTCTTTGTCTTGTCTTTGTCTTGTCTTTGTCTTGTCTTTGTCTTGTCTTTGTCTTGTCTTTGTCTTGTCTTTGTCTTGTCTTTGTCTTGTCTTTGTCTTGTCTTTGTCTTGTCTTTGTCTTGTCTTTGTCTTGTCTTTGTCTTGTCTTTGTCTTGTCTTTGTCTTGTCTTTGTCTTGTCTTTGTCTTGTCTTTGTCTTGTCTTTGTCTTGTCTTTGTCTTGTCTTTGTCTTGTCTTTGTCTTGTCTTTGTCTTGTCTTTGTCTTGTCTTTGTCTTGTCTTTGTCTTGTCTTTGTCTTGTCTTTGTCTTGTCTTTGTCTTGTCTTTGTCTTGTCTTTGTCTTGTCTTTGTCTTGTCTTTGTCTTGTCTTTGTCTTGTCTTTGTCTTGTCTTTGTCTTGTCTTTGTCTTGTCTTTGTCTTGTCTTTGTCTTGTCTTTGTCTTGTCTTTGTCTTGTCTTTGTCTTGTCTTTGTCTTGTCTTTGTCTTGTCTTTGTCTTGTCTTTGTCTTGTCTTTGTCTTGTCTTTGTCTTGTCTTTGTCTTGTCTTTGTCTTGTCTTTGTCTTGTCTTTGTCTTGTCTTTGTCTTGTCTTTGTCTTGTCTTTGTCTTGTCTTTGTCTTGTCTTTGTCTTGTCTTTGTCTTGTCTTTGTCTTGTCTTTGTCTTGTCTTTGTCTTGTCTTTGTCTTGTCTTTGTCTTGTCTTTGTCTTGTCTTTGTCTTGTCTTTGTCTTGTCTTTGTCTTGTCTTTGTCTTGTCTTTGTCTTGTCTTTGTCTTGTCTTTGTCTTGTCTTTGTCTTGTCTTTGTCTTGTCTTTGTCTTGTCTTTGTCTTGTCTTTGTCTTGTCTTTGTCTTGTCTTTGTCTTGTCTTTGTCTTGTCTTTGTCTTGTCTTTGTCTTGTCTTTGTCTTGTCTTTGTCTTGTCTTTGTCTTGTCTTTGTCTTGTCTTTGTCTTGTCTTTGTCTTGTCTTTGTCTTGTCTTTGTCTTGTCTTTGTCTTGTCTTTGTCTTGTCTTTGTCTTGTCTTTGTCTTGTCTTTGTCTTGTCTTTGTCTTGTCTTTGTCTTGTCTTTGTCTTGTCTTTGTCTTGTCTTTGTCTTGTCTTTGTCTTGTCTTTGTCTTGTCTTTGTCTTGTCTTTGTCTTGTCTTTGTCTTGTCTTTGTCTTGTCTTTGTCTTGTCTTTGTCTTGTCTTTGTCTTGTCTTTGTCTTGTCTTTGTCTTGTCTTTGTCTTGTCTTTGTCTTGTCTTGTCTTGTCTTTGTCTTGTCTTTGTCTTGTCTTTGTCTTGTCTTTGTCTTGTCTTTGTCTTGTCTTTGTCTTGTCTTTGTCTTGTCTTTGTCTTGTCTTTGTCTTGTCTTTGTCTTGTCTTTGTCTTGTCTTTGTCTTGTCTTTGTCTTGTCTTGTCTTGTCTTTGTCTTGTCTTTGTCTTGTCTTTGTCTTGTCTTTGTCTTGTCTTTGTCTTGTCTTTGTCTTGTCTTTGTCTTGTCTTTGTCTTGTCTTTGTCTTGTCTTTGTCTTGTCTTTGTCTTGTCTTTGTCTTGTCTTTGTCTTGTCTTTGTCTTGTCTTTGTCTTGTCTTTGTCTTGTCTTTGTCTTGTCTTTGTCTTGTCTTTGTCTTGTCTTTGTCTTGTCTTTGTCTTGTCTTGTCTTGTCTTGTCTTGTCTTTGTCTTGTGTCTTTGTCTTGTCTTTGTCTTGTCTTTGTCTTGTCTTTGTCTTGTCTTTGTCTTGTCTTTGTCTTGTCTTTGTCTTGTCTTTGTCTTGTCTTTGTCTTGTCTTTGTCTTGTCTTTGTCTTGTCTTTGTCTTGTCTTTGTCTTGTCTTGTCTTGTCTTTGTCTTGTCTTTGTCTTGTCTTTGTCTTGTCTTTGTCTTGTCTTTGTCTTGTCTTTGTCTTGTCTTTGTCTTGTCTTTGTCTTGTCTTTGTCTTGTCTTTGTCTTGTCTTTGTCTTGTCTTTGTCTTGTCTTGTCTTGTCTTTGTCTTGTCTTTGTCTTGTCTTTGTCTTGTCTTTGTCTTGTCTTTGTCTTGTCTTTGTCTTGTCTTTGTCTTGTCTTTGTCTTGTCTTTGTCTTGTCTTTGTCTTGTCTTTGTCTTGTCTTTGTCTTGTCTTTGTCTTGTCTTTGTCTTGTCTTTGTCTTGTCTTTGTCTTGTCTTGTCTTGTCTTTGTCTTGTCTTTGTCTTGTCTTTGTCTCTTGTCTTTGTCTTGTCTTTGTCTTGTCTTTGTCTTGTCTTTGTCTTGTCTTTGTCTTGTCTTTGTCTTGTCTTTGTCTTGTCTTTGTCTTGTCTTTGTCTTGTCTTTGTCTTGTCTTTGTCTTGTCTTTGTCTTGTCTTTGTCTTGTCTTTGTCTTGTCTTTGTCTTGTCTTTGTCTTGTCTTTGTCTTGTCTTTGTCTTGTCTTTGTCTTGTCTTTGTCTTGTCTTTGTCTTGTCTTTGTCTTGTCTTTGTCTTGTCTTTGTCTTGTCTTTGTCTTGTCTTTGTCTTGTCTTTGTCTTGTCTTTGTCTTGTCTTTGTCTTGTCTTTGTCTTGTCTTTGTCTTGTCTTTGTCTTGTCTTTGTCTTGTCTTTGTCTTGTCTTTGTCTTGTCTTTGTCTTGTCTTTGTCTTGTCTTTGTCTTGTCTTTGTCTTGTCTTTGTCTTGTCTTTGTCTTGTCTTTGTCTTGTCTTTGTCTTGTCTTTGTCTTGTCTTTGTCTTGTCTTTGTCTTGTCTTTGTCTTGTCTTTGTCTTGTCTTTGTCTTGTCTTTGTCTTGTCTTTGTCTTGTCTTTGTCTTGTCTTTGTCTTGTCTTTGTCTTGTCTTTGTCTTGTCTTTGTCTTGTCTTTGTCTTGTCTTTGTCTTGTCTTGTCTTTGTCTTGTCTTTGTCTTGTCTTTGTCTTGTCTTTGTCTTGTCTTTGTCTTGTCTTTGTCTTGTCTTTGTCTTGTCTTTGTCTTGTCTTGTCTTGTCTTTGTCTTGTCTTTGTCTTGTCTTTGTCTTGTCTTTGTCTTGTCTTTGTCTTGTCTTTGTCTTGTCTTTGTCTTGTCTTTGTCTTGTCTTTGTCTTGTCTTTGTCTTGTCTTTGTCTTGTCTTTGTCTTGTCTTTGTCTTGTCTTTGTCTTGTCTTTGTCTTGTCTTTGTCTTGTCTTTGTCTTGTCTTTGTCTTGTCTTTGTCTTGCTTGTCTTGTCTTTGTCTTGTCTTTGTCTTGTCTTTGTCTTGTCTTTGTCTTGTCTTTGTCTTGTCTTTGTCTTGTCTTTGTCTTGTCTTTGTCTTGTCTTTGTCTTGTCTTTGTCTTGTCTTTGTCTTGTCTTTGTCTTGTCTTTGTCTTGTCTTGTCTTGTCTTTGTCTTGTCTTTGTCTTGTCTTTGTCTTGTCTTTGTCTTGTCTTTGTCTTGTCTTTGTCTTGTCTTTGTCTTGTCTTTGTCTTGTCTTTGTCTTGTCTTTGTCTTGTCTTTGTCTTGTCTTTGTCTTGTCTTTGTCTTGTCTTGTCTTTGTCTTGTCTTTGTCTTGTCTTTGTCTTGTCTTTGTCTTGTCTTTGTCTTGTCTTTGTCTTGTCTTTGTCTTGTCTTTGTCTTGTCTTTGTCTTGTCTTTGTCTTGTCTTTGTCTTGTCTTTGTCTTGTCTTTGTCTTGTCTTTGTCTTGTCTTTGTCTTGTCTTTGTCTTGTCTTTGTCTTGTCTTTGTCTTGTCTTTGTCTTGTCTTTGTCTTGTCTTTGTCTTGTCTTTGTCTTGTCTTTGTCTTGTCTTTGTCTTGTCTTTGTCTTGTCTTTGTCTTGTCTTTGTCTTGTCTTTGTCTTGTCTTTGTCTTGTCTTTGTCTTGTCTTTGTCTTGTCTTTGTCTTGTCTTTGTCTTGTCTTTGTCTTGTCTTTGTCTTGTCTTTGTCTTGTCTTTGTCTTGTCTTTGTCTTGTCTTTGTCTTGTCTTTGTCTTGTCTTTGTCTTGTCTTTGTCTTGTCTTTGTCTTGTCTTTGTCTTGTCTTTGTCTTGTCTTTGTCTTGTCTTTGTCTTGTCTTTGTCTTGTCTTTGTCTTGTCTTTGTCTTGTCTTTGTCTTGTCTTTGTCTTGTCTTTGTCTTGTCTTTGTCTTGTCTTGTCTTTGTCTTGTCTTTGTCTTGTCTTTGTCTTGTCTTTGTCTTGTCTTTGTCTTGTCTTTGTCTTGTCTTTGTCTTGTCTTTGTCTTGTCTTTGTCTTGTCTTTGTCTTGTCTTTGTCTTGTCTTTGTCTTGTCTTTGTCTTGTCTTTGTCTTGTCTTTGTCTTGTCTTTGTCTTGTCTTTGTCTTGTCTTTGTCTTGTCTTTGTCTTGTCTTTGTCTTGTCTTTGTCTGTCTTGTCTTGTCTTTGTCTTGTCTTTGTCTTGTCTTTGTCTTGTCTTTGTCTTGTCTTTGTCTTGTCTTTGTCTTGTCTTTCTTGTCTTGTCTTTGTCTTGTCTTTGTCTTGTCTTTGTCTTGTCTTTGTCTTGTCTTTGTCTTGTCTTGTCTTGTCTTTGTCTTGTCTTTGTCTTGTCTTTGTCTTGTCTTTGTCTTGTCTTTGTCTTGTCTTTGTCTTGTCTTTGTCTTGTCTTGTCTTGTCTTTGTCTTGTCTTTGTCTTGTCTTGTCTTGTCTTTGTCTTGTCTTTGTCTTGTCTTTGTCTTGTCTTTGTCTTGTCTTTGTCTTGTCTTTGTCTTGTCTTTGTCTTGTCTTTGTCTTGTCTTTGTCTTGTCTTTGTCTTGTCTTTGTCTTGTCTTTGTCTTGTCTTTGTCTTGTCTTTGTCTTGTCTTTGTCTTGTCTTTGTCTTGTCTTTGTCTTGTCTTTGTCTTGTCTTTGTCTTGTCTTTGTCTTGTCTTTGTCTTGTCTTTGTCTTGTCTTTGTCTTGTCTTTGTCTTGTCTTTGTCTTGTCTTTGTCTTGTCTTTGTCTTGTCTTTGTCTTGTCTTTGTCTTGTCTTTGTCTTGTCTTTGTCTTGTTCTTTGTCTTGTCTTTGTCTTGTCTTTGTCTTGTCTTTGTCTTGTCTTTGTCTTGTCTTTGTCTTGTCTTTGTCTTGTCTTTGTCTTGTCTTTGTCTTGTCTTTGTCTTGTCTTTGTCTTGTCTTTGTCTTGTCTTTGTCTTGTCTTTGTCTTGTCTTTGTCTTGTCTTTGTCTTGTCTTTGTCTTGTCTTTGTCTTGTCTTTGTCTTGTCTTTGTCTTGTCTTTGTCTTGTCTTTGTCTTGTCTTTGTCTTGTCTTTGTCTTGTCTTTGTCTTGTCTTTGTCTTGTCTTTGTCTTGTCTTTGTCTTGTCTTTTGA